>NC_051164.1:54466556-54681593 GCF_013339745.2 Dermacentor silvarum | reverse complement strand
AACACCAATATCTGATGCGCAACGCACGAGGAACTGTAGTAGAATAGTTAAAATACTCCGGATAAAACTAGAGATCGCATGGATACATTACAAATTGTGCATTTTATTCAAATCGTGCATTCCTTACTTCATAAAAAAAAATCAGCTTTACAGGCATGCGATCCATGGACCCGGCAAGCAGGGGTCTGTGATGATAGCACTCTTGGTGCAAAAGAAGAAAAATGCAGGCCAGGAGGGCCAGAACATATTGAAAAAGTAGAAAATTCAGCGCCCAGGAGGCATTTTTCGAGATATAGACTGCGTATGCCTGCTTTGGGAAGTACATACAGTATTTACTCGTGTATGGCGTGTCCTCATATAAGCCCCGCACCCACTTTGGGCATGGGGGTGGGGGGGGGGGGGGGGGGGGGGAGCAGCAAGCCTTTCTGGGAATTCACCCTTACGGTGTTACACGAGTAGACACCGCACGGTGTTGGTGTGAGATCTCAGGCGCACGGGCTGTAGTGACGGCTACCTGCATGAAGCGGAGTCCGCAGGCAATCAAGTCGGCAACTGCCGCGAACACCTAGCAAGTTCGTGTGTCTGCTTACTTCAGGAAGGGCGTAAGCTCGCTTTTCGGGCATCAACCAGTAATGTTCCAAACTTGATTTTTCGCAAACATCTTGAACTGACAGCACCATGGAGTCTAGGCCTCTTGCGCGGTATTTGCAGTTCACGGCGACCCGACTTATATCGGGCTGAGCAATGTCTGAACGCAAAACGAACCAGCGGCCTCGTCCATGACAAAATTTTAAGTCAATTTCATTTTAATGGAGCATAACACTGAGCAAACTACCTGTAAACAAATTCACCTTTGAGCAAACGCTCTCGCAAAACAACAAAGTTATATTACCGTCCCAATTCGTTTTTATTGCGATATCAATTATATGGACACTTCAAGCGGATTTCTGCCGTCGTCGTCGCCGTGATGTTCCGTATAAAGTCCAAGAGTGATAAAATCGTCCCCGTGCGTTGTAACAAGCGCCAGGCGACGCGCGCTTTCACGGAGAGCGAACGCACGGCGCGCGAAATGCCGTGGGGTATGGGAGGGAGGGAGGGGGGGGCGACGCTGTGCTGCGGCACAATGCGTATCTTGCAACCGGGCGCAAGGGGAAACTAGCGGCAATCTCCCACGCGAAGCAGGAAAGCGGAAACGGAGCGCGGGAGGTAGGGGGGGGGGGCGGCTTCTACTCTGCTACGGTGACTAGAACTGCGTACTTGTACTTTGCTCCAGTATCTCCACATGGCTCTGACCTTTGTTTGCGCTGTGCTTTCGCCGCTCAGTTTCCGTTGAAGCGATAAACCGCATGAACCTTCGCTCGCTGCAGCGGCCGCGCTTCTCACGCCAGCATTTTGACAGTGGTTTGCTGCGGTCATCGAGTGTGATCTATTCATGTTTGCTTGTGCGCGCTGATACCACGCTTGTCAATTCAATCAGTAAGCGAATGCGCCCAGGTTTATGCAGCCTATGAAACCACTACCCTTACTCTCCGTATAGCTCACTACTAATTTGCTATCGCAATTGATGATTCGCCTTTCGGGCGAAACTGCTACATTTTTTTTAAGACTGCCCGAATATTTGGAAATTTGTGCGGCATTTTCCGTGTTTCAAATATCGGTCGGCGACCTCAGGCATGCTTACTGTTGGCCGCTAGAGCTTGCCTTTACTGTATAGCAGACGTGGCGCAGTTCCATGCTTCAGCGAGTAGGCCTAAGCTTGCCTTGTGTAAGGCCCGCACTCTGCAAAAAAGAAAAAAAAAGCTTTAAAATGAATGCGCGTCTTAAATGAGTAAATACGCTAATTCACTGATGTCAGTGAGCAGCACAGATTACGAAAAACTAAAACGATCGCTGCAGAAAAACACACAGCTGCCTGAAAATAAACTGCGCTAACACACGGACATAATGTGTAGCCCTCTGCCCAAGTTTCACAGGTGGAGTACACTGTCAATCAGGTAAAACAAGCTGGATAAGGGGGAGACAATCGGCTACATGCACGTACAATCATCACACGCACGATATGAAATTATAGAAACGCAAGATCACGCTTTCTGGTGCGTCCAGTGGACCTAATCTACTGCTCACTATAATTATGAGGAAATGCTCTGGGTATGTGTTGTCAATACGCGCAGTTAATGCCCGCGGCGTCCTAACTTCTTTTTTATCACCGAAAAGCTGCGTCTGGGTAGTTAGTACGCTTAGGCATGTTTTACCGGAACACAGTATGCGTCGCGTATGGACGCACGATGAATTCACAAAACGAGACATCTGGGCTGATTTGTTGTAATAATCAGGTGCGAGCGCGAGGCATCAGCTGAGAGACATTGTGAAGAACGATGACATTTTGTATGGTACATTAGGGCACTGAAAACATCCGTAAAAAAAACTCAAGTCCAACGCACATACGAGAAGTGAAACTTTAGTCAAGGGATTTGTGTAATAAATTCTATAAAACTATAGAATTCTATAGATAGGGGATGCGTAGAATTGCGTTTCCTTTCATGCGATGATTTGTGCAACCTCATGAAATGTTTTCGTTTATTCAACGCGAAATGACAACTTTCATTTCGAGCAATCTGTGTGTTCATGCATTACGCTGCCCACGAGCTATGCCGAAATGAAAACGCGCAATCTAGAGGATGCGCAGTGCGAGACGCGTCTACAGGGCGATGTGACGAATACGAAGGATATGTACGATACTTGTCGACAGAAGAATTTCAATGACAGGTGCATGGCACAGAAAAGTACGACACATATCTGGCTGCAGTTAAGCATTCGATAGTTTCGTCGCAGTGGTCCACACCCATCATGAACAAATTGCTAAGAATGGGCGCACCCCCAGTGGTACATACTGAGTGGCGAAATGAAAGCGAAACGAAAAAGCGAAACGAAAAATTTCTTGAAGATATTCATTTATTCAATTAGGAGAATATTGCGCTTTTGGGATGCCAGTGCGTCGACATTTTATGTTCAGGTTATGCGTATGTTATACTGTTTTATTAGGCGGAGCAGAGGTGTGCTTACCGGCACTACTTGCATAATCAGCACATGGCTCGTTTCCTTAGTTTCACTCGGAACACCTACCACATCTCCACATATATCAACAAATATATACACCGAGATACCGACCTACCCTGCCGTATTAACAGCAGCAGCACCTACCATGGCAAACCCGGGAGGGTACAGAAGCATTCTTTTAAAATAATCAAATCCTCCAAGCATTCCATCTACATATGCAATTTTGCCTTCTGCATATATGCCTTCCTGCAATAAAAATTCAGTTGATAGTCAGCGAAGCCTTGTTCACTTTTTCAGGTCCCGCCTTTTCACTCTGTTCGAAACATAAATACCCAGTCGCCGAACATTCAATAACACTTGTTAACGAATGTCATACGAGTGAAAAAGAAGTAAGAGTAGAAACGAGCAGGCGTGAAATTAAACTTGCAATATTGCTTGAACAAAGAGCCTCGAATACGTCGTCTGCATGCCGGTTACAGATGGTGGGATCAAACGGCGCATGTGAACATTCCGGCAGCAGGAACATTTTGGCGCATCCTAGCACTTTTGGGAGAGGCTCGGTAGGTCCACGTGCCACGTTGGTCTACTTTGGCTGCATGTGGTTTCTGCAGTTCTGGTTTGGGCTATGCGCGCAACGGCTATGACACTTTCATGGCGGTGTTATACTACAGCGCGTAAAAGACTTTGAGCCCTCGTACACGTGTAAAAGAGTCGACCAAACCAATTAAAGCGTAAAACTGGGAATATAGCAGCATCTAGGTGGATACGGTATGAAATTTGCGCGTTGTTAAGTAATCGAAAACTACAAAGCAAACGCAAATTTTATTATGTGCTTCTCGAGGATATGTGGCACAGATACAGTATAGGCTGTGGTGCGAAAGCATGCAATCATCCCCAACCAGAAATAACATGGCGACATTATAAGCGCTGAAATATACAATCGGGGATTTACGGTTAAAAATGCAAACATTACAGGTTTTCTAGCAAGGAAGCTTCATGATGCTCAACGGCAGCGGTGGTTGTAAAATTAAGTGAAAATGGATTCTTCAGACTTCGGCAAGAATTTCCCACAATAGATATTTCAACGTAAATAAACGCGTATCCAAGTGAACGTTTAATCATTCATCTGTGCTCATTCATTCCACGGACTTCAGGGTACTCGAATAGTCTTCCCTGGAGCAATCACATCCGTGAAAGACATTCTTCGTTTTCGTGAAATATTAACTAATATTGTATAACCAGACATCTTCTCTAAATAGTCTATTTCTGAATCCTTCCACTCTATATTGCATTCGGGCCCTAAGGGTTCTAAAAACTAAACAAAAAGGAGTATTCAGTTTAATATTTTGGGGAACTGAGATGCCAAAAAATAGTGTTGTCACGGAATTCGCGACGTCACTTTTATAAAAAAAAAAGATACCTTTTACGGAAAACAACACATCTTTTTTCATTAAAAGGGTGCGATAGACTCGTCGGGATCACTGCCGCTACTGGCTACGAGTGTAATTTGTGTTATAAGCTAGCTCCATATTCGCAGCAATAAGGTAACCGAATGCAGCGAGAAAAAAAAAACAGCAGTAGGGTCGTGTTGCTTCCTATGATTAAATCCCAAAATGATGCAGTCCAAGAGAAGTTCATGGGAACAAGGAGGCTTGAAGAATAGTGGCAGTACAGAAGCTTAATGTCACCATTCATAGCATTAGCTCTAATCTTGACGACAGCAGGCAAATGCAGCACCTTGCCCAATTCCCAGTGCACATGTACTTAAAAGCACTCTTGCGGACACCTTCTAACGGTCACCTCCAAGAGCTTGAATGAATCCTTAATAATTTTAAAGAGAACGAGTCCATGGTGGACAAAGTGGTGACATTAAACTAGGTAATTTCTTGCTTTCCCTGGCAGAATTTAAACAAAGAAAACGAGAAAAATTTCTTCGCAATTGTGCATGCACAAATACACATTAGCGTTGATTCATAACTGATTTATGCCAGTGGCAAGGCATGTCCTGATGACGCTCGTCATTTTTGGCGCATTTGACGCTGCCTGAATAAGAATGCTTTAGCACCAACTCGTCCAACAACTGGAGCTTGCCGTTACTAGGAAACACTCGAAGCACACCTAGACAATAAAAAATTCACGAAGAAGGCAATGCGCCCGCACAAAGCTTAATCGGCTTGCTCGTGGGTTGTTTATCTTGGGCTGTCTCGATGTCGACGGCTAAAGCTGGCGCGAGAGGGGTAAACAAAAATGAACTGAGGAAGGCGCGAAAACAAAGCACCCTTCTACATCGGCTGCAGAGTCTGACACTCTCCTAAGCCAGAAACTTCCGAGAGAGGAATGGCTCGCACACGTGAGTCAACTAATTCACCCGTTCCCGGCAACGTTTTCGAAGCACCCTGAGCTGAGGATTTCGTCAATGGATTTCTCGTACAAAAAAAAAAAAAGAATGCTCAGAATAAAAGAAGATCGTGCTTGGCTTACGCCAGTGTCTGGTGTTCGAAGGAGCCACTCGTTTATTTCCCAGGAAATAATCTTCGTTTTCCGCATTATAGAGCACGAGCTCAATGTGTTGATGCGGGCGCCAGCAGCAATACTTAATCCAATTCTTTCGCAATGCGTATCCGTTTTATTTCTCGAAGCGTGGTAGTTCTGGGTGCTGATTCGCAAATTGGTTCTTTCGATCAAACTTCATTAAGTTTCGCAGATAAGAACGTCAGAAGCCGTATACGTATGCACAGTCCATGGTCTGAAAGAATTACTGTACCGGCATATTCGAGGACACAGGAAATTGCTACTTTCACTTATTAGTTATGAAAAGAAAATGGAGGGACAAATAGTATTTGACTAAATCATTTCTTTTTTTCGCAGTGATTGTTGATACTCCAAGTGTATTGGAATTCACTTGACTCCAATAAAACAAATAACATTTCGAGGCTTCAACAAAACAACAGCTATAGACGTCGCTAAAGAAAGCCTTGACTTCCTAAAACCACTAACCTGACAGAGTCGTGTCAGGTTAGTGGTTGGGCGCTGGCCGCTTGAGCTCCTTTTTCAGAATGCATCCGTGCGCATCCAGGCAACCCTTGGCTCTCACGACAGCTTATATTGACCTTTTTTTTTTCCTGGGCACCGTCACATTGTGTAGGCCGGCGCCATCTATGAACTGTCGCCGTGCATGACTTGGACGAACGCTCCGTGTTGTATGCTCGGTGACATTTACTAGTGCTCGTTTTCGGGCTTCCGCGCTGTGCTATATGACGCGGCGCCTTCTACGATGAAAACGGTTGCGTGAGACATATTGAAGTGATTATGTAGGCATAGCTGGAGTTAATGCTGGCGTTGAGGCCGCCGAAGCCGAGCTATGTATGCGTGCGTGTTTGGGCCGACAATCTGCCACGGAGATCCCTTCTAGATTTCTGAGAAAATGTTTGAGGAATGTGCCCTTCTTGCAAAATTCTCGCAGTAATTCTAAGTTGCGGTTTAGCAGCAATGTGTAGTTAAATAAGATACGCGACGATTGCAACAGAGTGTTTACCGTTTTAATACAGAATAGATTGTGTCGCTTACTTTCGCGAGCGTTTAAACTGTTATCTGTACATATATTGAGCGAACACCTTGCTTGCTTTCCTCTTTGCCCCATGAACAGCTCTATAGAATCGAGCCGTGCTCTGATTAAACAGCGGTTTCTCTTCTCGACGCGTGCCTTAAAGTACTTAAGAGCCCATTAACTTGTAGCTTCATCGCCGAGAAGGCACGTGTTCGATCGCAAGCTTCGCCTTCAGTTTGAAATTGTATTTGTCTCAGCTTCTTTCTTGTATTCTAATCTTCTAACAGCCGACTAATTATTTAGAGCAAAATTTTTTATATCTGTCCTGTCAAGCCACGCTGCATAAAAGACCAGATTCCACGAGCTCGACAAGGAACCAGCATGGTGTTTCTAAAGCTCCCTGGCTAAGGCTGAGTAGAAAAGAAAAAAAAATAAGCAGTTTCACCTAAAAACGGGAAGGAGTGAGCGCGCTAGCAAGATTTGGGGCTGTTTTTGAGCATCCTCGGATGATTTTAGAGCTGTACGCCAGTACGACAATCTGACGCGACGTATCACGCAAGGAAACTGCTGCTTTGCAAAAGAAACAGTACCCTTGCAGCTACAGGCGTCTCATAACGCTGGCTTGATAAGTCGTGCCGCCAGTGGCGCTGCAGGCATCGCGCCGTGGCGGTGCACAAGACCAACGGGCAACCGTTGGTGTTAACACCCAGTGAAATATCCAATAATTGTTTAGCATCACGTTTACGGTCCGATACGAACAGACCAGTGCATACATAGAGAAGCTGAGCGAGAGCGCTAGTGCCCTTCTAGTATGCGAAGGAGCAACACTCATGTCAGCAGCATAAAGCAGAACGCTTTGCTGGCTGTGTCTACGAGCCGATTGAGAGTAGCGGGGACGATGCGTCCACGTCGCTTCGGCGTATTAGCAGCCAAACGCCGAAACCCACTCTGTTTGTCTGGGCACGTTCAAGTTCACCGCGAGAAGGCCGTGCACGCGCCGACGATAGTTGAACCGGGTGACGGCGTCGTCGACAGCGTGAATGCGCCTCGAGCGTCCGGATAACGAACGCCTCCTAGGAGGTGTTGGTATAACTTCTATCTGAACAAAACGCGATTCCTGTATTCTATTAGTGCGATGTCAAAAAGTTGAAGGATGGCGAGGATGAGGTAACTGGGTATGAGGAAAGGAAATCCAAACCATAATTTATGGAGACAGGGTACTAGCATCTAAATCAAATATCTTATGCGTGTCCTATGTATTTCTAGTGTGTTTTTCTACTTGAAGTACTTTTTTTTTCAATACGCTATCTAAACGAATTCAGGAAACCGAGACGGATCGCATGAAGCTCCAATTGTATGATTTACAAGGTTTAGATTTAGCTGCCGTGGCACGTGTACAAGTTAGTGCGCTAAGGAGGGAACTATACAGCAGGTTGAAGAGTGGTATCACGGGCCTTGCATACATTAATTGCTGAATTTATCTCATTTCACTAGACAGACTTTACGAGTGACGCGCCGCGACAAAATATTCATCTAGAACTGCTGTCATGGTACATTCATTTGCCATACTGCTTTCTCAAAAGACAAACTGAACAGAACATTTGTGTCTCGCACACGAAGTAGGTGCATTGCTATGCGTGAGGTGAATTGAGGCTAACTGTTTAGCTTGTATTATTTCCTCATAAGTTAGCACTCAAAATTCTTATATAGTTAGCGAAAGCGGCGGTGGATCCTGCTCGCTATGACGGCTCAGTGATATCAATGCATGCAATAACTGTGAGCTCCTACTTCCTTCATAGAGCTCAATTGAAATGCATATCTCTAAACACGTGGAAGCTTAAATTTCGTGAGCATACGTACAGTAAATTTAACACTGCACACTTTTTCGCGGGGGGGGGGGGGGGGGGGGGTAGCAGGCTGGTTATGCATAAAGATTGCTGGTTCACCGCTAATCAAGAGTAAAGTAAGCATGAAATGGCTAACATATGGCGTCTTTTGCTGCCTGTGGTGCCGCCGCCTTCAACCGCGTTTCTTCTTCCATCAGTACATTGCGCTCAGCGTCTGTCGGTACTTTTACAGCGAAGATAAGGTTCAATGAATTTTTCGTGTCCGTGAACAGATATCTGCGTGCTAAAACTCGGCTCCCGAATTCGATGCAAAATCGCTTCATTCTATGCAAAAGCTTATACGTCTCATCACTTGGATATGTATTTTTAGCAGCCAGTTTAGTAGCTAAGTTATCAATACGTACCATTTTCAAACTCTGAGGTAGAAAATAAGAGTTTCTCAGAGATTTGCCGCTGTGTGACCCGCGTCCGCCATGTGTGCGTTCACACCGCCCTCCCTCTGTCGTCGTTCCAAGCACTTGCGTGCCTGGTTTCCTTCCGCTCTCCCGGCGTGGCGGTCTCGTCGCACGTGTCTAGTTTCCTCCGGCTCCCCGAAGTGACGGTAGTAATCCACGCGAATGTATGCCACCGACCAAGACCGTCAATCAAGATAAAAGTATGTGCACTTGTGTCTTTCTTCGGGATGTCTGCCGTCACCGCTCAAGAGAAAAGATATTTCATCATACATTTGGTCTAAATTCTGTGTCACCTCTATCTCGTGTGCTCTACTGCGTCGCCGGTAATCCACCTTCACAGCAGTCGAATGGCGCGTGATTTTGGCGCGCAGTTTTATGCATTTCATGCTTAAAACGGCTTTCCGCTGAGCCAAAAGTTAATCAGCATGCATAGATGAATACAAAAAGCAAAGAAAAAGATCCGGATTAGGCACGTAGGCCCCTTTAGCGCTCCTTAAATGTTTAAGCGCGATACAACAAGCTTAGTTTGTTGAATTCCAGCACCCATGACATGATGGTTAACCGTATTCGAGCAAGTCAAACACATAAAAATGAGAATTACCTTGGCAACAGTAAAGAAAAGCCCAATCAAACGTACAAGGTACACAGAAACGTTTGTAAAAACATAACAAGGTTAACGTTTGCTACGAATGATGGCCTAAAACTATGCTTATGTCCCCTTTATTACGCAGCATAGTTATGGTCTAAAATGCCAGCGATGCATTAGGTCAGAAGCTATCATTGTTGAGCTCGAAGAAACCCGGAAAAGAATTAGCGAACTGTCGAGACCAGGGATCCGGAACAGCCTTCAAGCTGTCGCCATCTCGTCGGTTGCGTGCGTCCTAGAAGCTTTGTGTTGCTTTTACTTGGTCTTGTGCAGCATTTTTTTGTGCTGCGATGCCTGGATGCGTCATACGTCACCACCGCGTCGAGGAAGAGGGTGCGCTGCCTCGGGAGCAGCCACCATTTGGATGGAGACAATAGCGGTGCCATCATAACAAACTTGTCACCGGAAAGCGGGTAATCATTTTGGAATCGCCGTCAGGAAAGACCTCCCCCCCTGCTTTCTCGCTGCTTGCTGGTTTCCCACTTTCCATGCGCAACTTTTGTGGCCGTGTTGTTGTTTGCACAGTCCCTTCCTGCGCAACCTACGAAGCATTGGGCTTCTTGCTTTCTACACCGTGGCCGTAAGCTCTGACATCTACGTCGCTCTTTCGCTTCCGTGTTTTTGGCCAAGTAGACGAGTTTTACTCGAGCGACATGCCTCACTGATTTCTGGTGCCACTGTGAGCTGTTGGGAGAACTCAAATGATACCTTGTCATTGTCAGCAGAAAATCAGTCACCTCCTTTTCTCGGGGCAAACTTATTTAGGCAATCATATATGCTGGCAAGGAATATGTAGCATTCGGAGGGTGACAGTGTGCATCCCTTCCCAAAGTTTGTGGCAACCATCACGAATTAAGAAATGGCAAAAAAATATTTGTTTCTTTGTTGTCTTCGTGACATGCATGGCCATGCCTCGACTGCTCTCGCCCACGCAACGTTTACTCATACATACGGAGGCAGCCTATAGGAGGCCAATATTTCATGAAGTCAAGAAAAAATGTTCATAGTGCTTCGATATGGGGCTCGCTCTTGTCTCTGTCTGCTGTGTCTTCAAATTCTTTAAACACGATGTACCAAGGCAATAGCCTACGAATCGCGCATTCAGAGCAGAGACAATGCAAGGACGAATGATTCTGCTTCCAGTTTTTCGCGTCCGTAATGCGCTTACAGAGATTGTTGTAATTTAGGCTACGTCATACGGCAAAACAATCTCCAGGGGCCGCCACGCCAGCCTGTGGTAGCAAACTCACCACCATACATGTGTAAACGCAGAAACAACGTACATTGCGACATTGCGTTGCGTGTAGCAGTAAAACTCGTAGTAATCAACGGGGTGTTCATGTTTAAGTTTCACGGAATTGTTAAAAATCGCCTGTGGCGGGTCACCTAATTCTTGTCGTTGAGCTGGGTTATTCGAAGAAGCATATATTAGTAGCACGAAAAATCGAAACACATATTCAACTAATTAACAAAAATTTACCAATGAACTTAGTTCATTACTTTACGACACATTGCAATTGAAGAATTGTAGCCGGCAAGTTTGCAAGACGCATCCACTTGAAATGAAATTCCAGGATGACACCAGTTTCGAGATATTTCCCAAAGTGTGGGATGAAATACATGTGTGTTCCAGTTACTTTAGTGCTTCAATGTATAAAACAGCGTTTTGGTAGAAAAGTAAGTGGAACATCAGGGCATTTATACGGCGAGTTTGTTGGCGCATATCTCCAAACTGGTGCCATTCTGGAGATTCACTTCAAGTTGACAAGCTCACTGGCTATAATTCGTAAATTGCGATATGTGCCGTAAAACTAAGAAGTTCATTAGTCAATTTTTGTTAATTAGTTGAAGGTGTATTTCGATTTCTCGTGCTATTTAATGTCCGCCTCATCGAAAAACCCAGCTAAATGGTGAAAATTTTGCTACCTGCCACAGGCGATTTCTAAAAATTCCGTAAATCTTCAAAATGAACACCCTGTATATTCCTGCACTGTCACTTGTGATGTCAAGTGAAACACATCTCCAGAAATCCGGCAGATGTATAAAGCTCGCTAGACGTTTTGTGGTGTGTTGTCGCATGCTTTACAGTTACTTAGGCCCAGTTCACACAGACGCCATCCACCCCACCCCGTCACCGTCACGGCACCAGTATCGGTCCGGAGAGGTGGTCGAAATCCCTCAGTCCAGGGCCCCACTGGCCTCTCCCGCCTGCCTAACCTGGCTAATTAAGGACCTTTGTGCTGCCAGGTCGGAGCGGGCGAGCTGTGCATCCCGCTGTCCCATTGTTTTACTTTTATTGAACCTATCATTAAGCATTCAAGTTCTTTATAGTAGTTATCTTGCGATGACGAAGAACTACTCTGGTATAACATAGCAGCGTAATGCGGCTTACCTCAAGCTTAGTTGCCCTTTTAGTTCGCGGCATTTGTGACTGACCCCTTTGTGAGGTCCGTTCCTCTGCACCAGAATGAGAGTGTTAGGACTCTTGATTATGCTCACTTACAACAAAAACGAGGAAAATAGCACTCATGCTATCTTCACCTCTGCAAACTGAGCGTAGCGCAAATGGATTCAGGGCAACACTCCTATCTACAGCAGCTGCAGGTGGCTCGCTTCATTTGAACTAAGCGGTGTTGACTGCCGGGTCCTATTATCGCCAGGCGAAGTCGACCATTAGGATTCAGCGTTTTGGCACATCCGTCAGCAGGCACCTACAGTGATGGGTGCCGGAACTTGACTTCCTACAACTAGCAACGGGCACTTACTGATCATGTCACCACACAAATGTTTAAACTCTCTTTTCTTCGCATTGGTCTCGTGCTCGTGTTAATTAGTTGCAATGATATTTAAATTGGGTGAGTAGGATGATGCTCGTTGTTACGTAGCTCGTATAATGGTGCCGAGGCACGTGGGTTAGGGTTCACCGGCTTAATTATTTATTATGCTTGTAGTATAAGTTGCTAGTCATGCGCGTTATACTGAATTTGACAGACGGCACGATGCCTCTTTTTTATATAAACAAAGTAAATTAATTTTGCAAAATCTATAGATGATCTACCATTAGGTATATCATCGTCCATTCGTCTCTTTGCAGACGATTCCATCCTGTATCGTCGAATTTGCTATCCTGACAATCACGTAGTCCTAAAACGTTACCTAAAAACTGACTAAGAACTGGTGTTGGTGAATGAAACAAACTGTTTCAAAGTGTACATTCATGCATGTATCGCGCAAACGGTCTCTCGTCACCTTTCAGTACTTCCCTAATTCATCATAGATATCACAAGTCCAATGATACAAATACCTCGGAGTACTAATCACTAGCGAATGGACATCGGCCGAATATTTTGAAGCTTGCTGCCAATGTCTCAACATCCCTTCGCTACTTCAAAACAACATTATAGTTGTCCCCTTCATCAGTCCGTAGACTTGCATGTTGAACCTGCTTTCGTATCAGACTTGAGTACGCATCGTCCATATGTAAGTCGCATCAAGTTTACCTGAATAATGCTTTAGAATCCATTTAGAAACACGCAGCCAGATTCGTGAAGACGCATTATAGGAGGAACTGCAGTGTGAGTGACATTAAATCATCTCTGGAACTCCAGTCTTCAGCTCTCAGATGAAAAAATGACAACTTTCATTTTGTTACTTCCTTCATAAGTTATATCCACTTTCCTCTACTACCTGGCTCAATAGTACTTCCATCCACACGCACATCTTGTCGCATCTTCAACTCAATAAGCCTTCAAATTTTTATGGTTACACCAATGCGTCTGAGAAATCATTCCTTTCTAATATAACTGAAAGCTCCAACCTACAAAATAAAAGTGTGTCTGAGCGTGATGCTGAAAAATGTCGTGAACTGCTAATTGTATGCTTGTGTAAATATTTTTGTCTAAGCTTGTTTCATTTTCTTTTCTGTAAGTTTCATTATTATGCTTTCGTTAGCGCTCATTTGACGGCTATGAAAACGACTGTAGAAACGCTGCTGTTCCTATTTCTGTGCTTGTACCGTTACAAATCCTTAAGCTTACTTAGCTTTATACAAAAACAATCATTCGCTTTTGTTTTCTTTTACCACTCCCGCTACATGTAACGACCCTGTATTGGGGGCACTTAAAGGTGAAATAAATGATGATGACGACGATCATGATAATTATGATAATGACGGTAAAGAAGGCATCACATTGGTCTCCGTAGCTCAACAGATATTGAGCTGGTACTGAGCTAATAACCTTCGAGCAAATAAGGTACGTCATGTATCAAGAGGGCGCCGGAAGAAGTCGATCGTCAATAACAGTATCAGTATGTACGTCGGTGAAGAGCAGCGAAACATAATTGAAGAGAGTGCTACCCCAGCTTCTGAATTATCAGTAGATATTCTTTTTTCAAATATTTATTGATAGAGTGATAAAGCTTCCCAAGTTACCGACTTCAGACGCGTTCTAAAAAACTAATGGCAAATTGTAGTACTTTAAATTTTTCTGCGTTTTCTGCTGCTTTCAGCGGAATCTACTAGTGTTTCAAGACAACTGCAGAAGTGCGATCAATTTTTACTTCACACGAAGAAAGAGCGATATGTGCCTTTATTTTATTCTTACGTTTAGGACTACAGGATGTTTAGGCACAACAAATCAATAAATTTAGCACTCAGGTACAAGATGTCCTTTCACGCACATACAAAACTGGTTTGAAGCTTGAAACAAGGCTCCTTTTAATCATTTAAAATGCTCCAGATTTCCTTGTACGCCGTCTTCTTTTACAAACGATGCACCGCACCAAGAATTTTGGATGTAACTGAGGTTAGCGCATAATGATTCAACTTCGAAAAAGCAAAGTATAGGTCTTCTTGCGATATGTACGCGCACTTTGAGCGCCATTTCTTTATTGTGGTGGCCACGGCTGCGGAACCAAGCACTGCATATATCTCCTGTGTTTGAGGAATGTGTGCATGCCTTTTCTTTGCATGCTCCCAAACGAAGCGCATAGCTCAAGGAAAAAATAAAACCACAAGAATATCACGTGACTGTCGGACACTGACACTAACCTTTCTTAATTAAGCCCTAGGGTCGTTAGAGACAAAGTGTGCGCAGACGTGATCCCACTAATTTATTGGATCATGGCACCGTTAAGACAGACCACTTGGCTTTAGACTTCACCACTGGATTTGCCTCGGGAAGACATGCCCTGAGTACTGCGGGGGAGTACAGCGATTACCGAATGCACTGTGTATTAACAGAGTGCCTTCTGTCTATCCACAAACAATGCTGTCTTTCTCGGCTAATATGGTGCAGTGCTATTAGGTTTTTTTGCCAATGGCAGCAATTTCGTTCGTAAAAGCTTAATATTTTTACACTCATTTGTCAAATAATGCGGATAAACGGTAACCTTAAAATGAGTACCGCGATTATAATAAGGCTATGCTGCGCGATCTTACATTACGTCATAGTAGAAGCACACCATCGTCAGCCTATATTTATGTCCACTGCAGGACGAAGGCCTCTCCCGGCGATCTCCAATTACCCCTGTCTTGCGCTAGCTGAGCACATATCTGAACACATATATGAAAATGCGAATATTAAGCTTAAAAGGACGAAAAAATGCTGTATGACGGATACCTTTTTCAATGAAGTGAGTGTTCGTGTTTCTCTTGCTCTACTGGTTCACTGAAGCCGTAGAGCATACGTGAAGCATTTACCTGTGGTCCCTGTGACGACTTCTTAACTTTCTACTACGTATAAGAAATCGCGTGAGTAACAAGCTCATGGTGTAATTTCGGCAGCGCGAAGCACTAAAGTGCGGAAAGAAAGGTACAAAAGGTCGAAGCAATAGCAAGAGAAGTGCAAACACGAGCGCCATTCCTGTTTGTTCGCTCTTGCTTGTTCGCTCGTGTTTGTCCTTCTCTTGCAATTACTTCATCCTTTTTTTACCCTTCTTCTCGCACATAAGTGCTTCGCACTGCAGAAACCACACCATGAAATTAAATTAACTCGTCCTCATCGCTATTAATATTCAATAACGAGCTCCCACGAGCTCATTTCAGGTTGAAAGATACATTTCATAATTCACAATTCACTAGTTGCGTCATATTGCAAATAAACTATCTCAAGAAAGATCGGGAATGGTTCTGGAAATTGTCACTTTCAAACAGACTTGTACGTAACAAATTACATGTAATTATTTACTTGCAATCATTTGCGTTGTTTGGCAGTTTTGCAATGTAATGGTTTCCTTAGTGACTCGGTAACGCTCACTGTGATTCATTTACTCATTTCAGTAATGAAATACGTCTAACTAGTTACACTTTTGACGAAACGAGGTGCAACAGGCAACACGGATATGAGAACCTAAATTTGGCAGAAACTACAGTGTCTAAACGGCTGAAAACACGTACATGCGTAACGTCCACCCCACAATCAGCGTCCCGTAGCTACACCTTATTAAACCGAGTACAGCACGCTTGCAGATTTTCAAATCTCCTGGAAGTCCGACCTTTGAGCTATTTTCTTATGATACATTTATCTCTCTCTCTCTCTCTCAGTCTCTTGGAAGCAATTTTGGCGGCATTCGAAGGAATACGAGCTGCTTCTCAATTCTTCTCATAGTGCTGTCTGACATCTCTGACGCATAATAAACGCCGTTAGACGCCTATGTTTTTGTCTGATAAATATGCGACTCATATACACCCATTTCTCTTATTGTAAAATACGAACGGGATTTTGGGGGCCGAATAACATGCAGCTTTCTAATAAATTGCATTGCAGATTTGGCAACTTTTTGAGACAATGTGATCGTTTCCTGGCGTCCATTACTATTCGCTTGAGTCTAAATGGGCAACCGGAAGGAGGACCACCAGATTTGAGCCAACAAATTACGTTCAAGGGAGGACCCCTCTGAACGTTTACGCGGGGGAATTCCCTATGGCCGACTTTTCAGTTTTTCACTGGCCCTATCGGGAAAGCCTTTCCCTATAGTTCCAGCTATCATGAAGCGCTATGCTTCAGAGAGGATGCCTTCCGGAACATCGCGGCATATTGAGTAACAACAGCCTTGTGACCAAGGTGTTTTTACGTCGTAACCATTAAAGCCATTCTCTACAGTAGAGTTAGATTACAGTGTCGCTGCATATACTTTTATAAGAAAGCGACGTAAGATTACCGAAGCAAGTTCTGAAAAGTGATTCTTAGTCGATATAAACGAAATGTAATTGGTTGCAGAGGACACATCAACAGAGTCAGACCAGCTGGGTATAATAACGATATTTGTGTAACGTTAATTACTGTATGGAGGAAAGTAAACACAATGGATAACTTTTTATTTTTATTCAGTTACTCTCGTTGGGCAGTAATTAGTAACTGTAATCAATTACATTTCTGACAAAAAATAATTGTAATTGTATTCAGTAAATTTTTTTCGGTAACGCGTACAAGTCTGCTGTTAAGAAAATTTATGAGCAAGCTAGATAAAAATCGTATTGCACTGCAATTGCTTCTACACATCGCCACTAAAAAATATGCAACGCGAAATTTACCTGCGTCAACTAAACAAAGAAGCCTTTGCATCATATGCTACTGAGGTTATTTGTAAAAATAGCAAGGATCGGTCTACAGATGGCTAGAAAAAGTACATGAAACCCTGCATCATTGACGCTCAAGCTACTGTGATATGTTTGCAACAATGTCTTAAAATCACGCTAGAACAGTGGACATTTCTCAGCACTCAGGAAGCATTTTGTTTCTAGTCTACGCTTTTACATCGCATCCATTAGCATATACCACTGAAGACCAAAAGGCAGCGTTAAGTCTACTCAAGACATTTGGTTTGCAAATGGGACGCTATATTATTAAGCTCTTCGGAACCTGTCCTGACAACTTCGCCATGCAGCCTATACAAAGCCTCCTCAGCGCGTCAGGCCTGTAGGTTATTTCTGGTCAGTGCGTTTCCAAACAGAGGCATGCAACGTAGGATATGTTATGTGGTTATTTGCATCAGTTCCTCATATGCTTCTAGGGTTGGTCACCAAGCTGTCTCGCAAGAATCTGCCACCTGCAGTCTGTCTTGCAAAACCCTTTCTGGAACCAATTATTTGTCCCTTCAAAAGTTTGTTTCGCCGGAATACTTGCATCTCCAAAATTGCGAAAAGCTACAGAAGTGAAACATATTAACCGATTCAATTGCTCGCTAATTTTCCTACAGTTTACAGATTGTACTTGCCCAAATGCTTTGACTGGAAAGTACAAAATGAAATTAGGGTGCGCATGTTGCAAAACAATCATCAATGGCACACCCTATACTCCAGTTCGAGCTTTTACGCGCGAACTTTGACCATCCGTGAAAACCCAGTATGCCTATCTTGATAAGGATGACGACCGTCAAGACTGCATCCCCTTTGGAACGAGGTGATAAGAAATATCACCAAGGTCGTGAATAATGCGATAGCATTCTTAGGGTACTCCACGGACATTCCGGGGCTAACTATCTATCCATCTATCTATGTATTTATGTACGTATGTTTCTATCTAACCATTTTCCCTACAACCTGGGTCACTGTGCAGTCTACGGCTTCTACGGCAAAAAGCACAGGGTTGCTATGCTGAGGGAACAGTGTTCGAAACCAACCTTTTAACAAACTTGAGTCACAGAGTATTTTGTCTAAATATGTGTCCTTCTTCGAGGAACCCATTTCCCTCCGACATGGGTCATCGCAGATGTGGGACTCGGTATGAGCCGCTCTTTGATGAAACTATTTGTAATAAAACGCCGACTTCGAGCTCTGGGTATGTGCCAATAGATCTGCGCTGGTCTTCAGTGAAGCTTTTTGACGCTAACATGGGTCACTGGGCATATGCCAGTAAATGTGCGCAGCTCTACAATGATAACAAGATCTTTCAAATTTGTCCGATGCAGGGCAGAATCAAATCCTCGTCACACGGGTTGCTGAAGAGCGGCAACTTTAAGACTTGACAGACTGTGCCACAAATGCACTTGGTATGGGCCACTTTTAAATGGACGTCTTTCGCGCCACATTTTAAGTGAACTGCGCCACGAGTGCACCAGGCATATGTATTCTACTTTAATCGCTGAGTATTTGCCACTGAGTGTGCGGCAGGTGAGGGCAAAATTGTCGGCGTTCACACGGTGCAATGCATCCAGTCTCGGAGGCCATTCGTTAACTTCTCGGCAGCGCCACTAGATGGCGCCACTTATAAAGAAGCGCGACAGATGCTCGGCTGCCGCAAAGCACGTTTCGCAGCGTTCCCACGTGTCGTGGGCCAGGCATTTCGGAGGCCATGCACAGCCTTCGTGGCGGTGCCGCTGGATGGCGCCGAGTGTTCTTCAGGAAGCGCGAAAGAAGAGCCCCGCTGCAGTACACGCCTCATGCACAACTCGTTTCCACGGTGGCAATACGTAGTGTCGATATACTGGTGAAATGCTAGCGACTTTATTCTGGCGTCTTTACACACGTTTACACATTCGGCTACATTTACTGCTGTTTACTGATCCCTAATAAAGAAAAGCGTATAGCGCACGTTATTGTTTTTGAATTATTGTTACGTCCATGAAGTAGTGCAACGTTTTTCAGTGTGGAGATTGGCAGATTAGACATTGAATCTTATTGTTTGAAAATTACGAAGCTATACTACGAACACGTAGCAAAATAAGACGCTCGCGTGCTTTATGATAGGAATGCAAAATATCGTGCAAAACATAACGGCCGCATGAAGAAAAAATATGGCTGTGGCTGATCTCAGTTATGCCTGGGTGTGCGTAGCGAGAACTACGATTAATATTATTGTTTAGCTTGGTTCTCTCTACGGTTACATCTTTATCGTTTAGCTTCCCACGTTTGAGTGTTTAAGTTTGGTTGTTACCTCTCGTTAAGTTATGGTTACATTAAAGACTAGACATTTTGAAAGTGTAACGCATTTATTTTGAAAGTCTTCATGTTGTTGTTTCTCTATTGCCACAAAGACGGCCCGACGGTCGGTGAGGCAGGAGGATAAGGGGTTGTCGTCCAGTGACTTGAACACGTTTCGGGTGCTAACCACTCGCCCGGTCGCTTCGTACTTACGACGCTTCTCGAGGCGTGCGGCTCGTTCCTACTCCATCTCCTCGGCTCGCTGCCTCTTGGTTTCGTTCCGACGACGAAGCCTGGCTTCTTTCAGTCTCTCTGACTCACTTTATATATCTGCCGACGAATCCCACTGAGCCACCCCTTCTATATATATGATGCAACGCTGGCTCCTCATCTGTTGCAACGTGGTTTCACCAGCTCCTTCTCTGATGTGATGCCAGATGCAAGCGGCGAACGCTTGCAACACAACTACGGCGGCAGCGGGGCGTCGCCGCGCCATCGTAACTCGAGCAGACGACGCCAGATGGCACGGCGAGCGGCGCTGCCAGCTGCGGCGGTTGCTAGGCAACGGCTCAGCTCGCGGTGCGGCCACTGGCCACAGCGAAACGGCGAGAATGCGGCCAGTGTAGCTCTCGTTACAAAATCTTCAAAGCGGCGCGTACGCGTGTTTATCTGACCTAAGTCTAGCAGGCCCCACAGACTGTTGCTGAATGGCGATATAGCACTTTGTTCCAACGTAAACATAACACTACAGGTAAAAGTACAGGATATTACAAGGGAAGGTGGTCTACTCGCGGAAGGTGTGATACTTCATGGTAATCACTTGTATAGTCTTGGGGCGGAACGCAAGTGGAGCTATAGTGAGGACTTAACTAATGTACCGAAATAGCTAAAGACACATATGTCAAGTATCGTATTCGATCCAGTTGCTTCACTGGTATCTTGTATCGATATCTCAAATACATATTGCCTCAGGATCTTGCCTCTCTATCATGAAAGAATAGCAAAGCATCTTTGCACACAGCATGCTTCAGAACATGCCTGTTTTTTATTGTGAACAAGTGTATACCATGTGCGACAACAATGCACGTCGGAAAATAACAGAAAAAGGCACAAGTCACATGTCACCGTCAAAAACAAATACACGCTAATGTAATACGGCCCTAAAAAGTTTCACTAAGAACCGATACACCATAGTTAACAAACACCAGGTCACTTAAAAATGTTGCAGAAGGTGGCGAATTATTGGCGAGAACAAATGCATCTACTCATCGTTAGACCACTATTCCTATAGCAGTGATAAGCTTTCTGACAGTCGCGTTGAGACACAGCTAAGAAACATTCTTAAAATTTGTATTATCGACAAGCCGGACCAAGCCGGAACTCACCGTAGAAAATCTTTAGCCGTGAAGGTCAAAATTTCTATAATCTAGACTGATGTCCTTGTCGTATTTTTTTTTTCAGATTCCGATTAGGTTATGGCATATTTCAGTAGCACAGTCACTGATCCTCTGTTCACAACAAATTCAAGTGTCTCAAAGCAAGTATAATTACTGCTGTCATTATGACGCATTTTTCTACGAAGAGAGCTATTTTATTGTGACCACAGAATCATTTCTGTCTTGCAGAAATGGCACATATATGAGACAGATTTAGTTAGGGGTTTATGCCATTATAGGTCACGCGTGCAATGTTGGAACATACGGCTTTGGCGAACATGCGCGAAGCACTCAGGAAAGCATTGAATTCGTTTACGGAATTTTCTAATTGTGTATACATGTCGAAGGAAGCGGTACAGGTAAGACATGAAGTGCAAAGAGACGCCAAGGGGAAGCGAAATAATAAGAAAGAAACAATTGAAAATTTAAAGCATGAGAAATGCAGAGCTGTCAAAAAAGCCACCCGACAACAATTAAGAAACGCTGCTTCGATTTACTTGTGTGTGTAAACATGCTGTCAGTTGAGTGGAAGTGATCAAAAAATTAATAACTATCTAGCATTTGGTCATTTAGAGCAGTAAATGCATGAACGCTGACTAAACAGTTTAAGAAGGTTGGGCAGCAGAAAATGATGTGATTGAGTGATCACTAGGCTTGCATGCGGCTCACCATTCCAACTTCACCCCATCAGCATCAACGACAGCTCTAACCCTTTAAATCAAAGCCCTAGCAGCGGGACCGAATAATAAAACACTTCATCAAAAACACTCCGACTGGTGAAATCAGCGTCAAGATTGATGGTGCAAGGTGCACGTACCAAATTTTGGGAAGCTTTCAAGTGTCAAACAATAGACCATTCTTCAATTCTTGCATGGTACCCTCTCTGCTACTCAATAACCTGCTCATCAAACGGCGAGCGAGACAGACCTAAACACCACTGCATTTTCGGGGTCATGAAAGAAGAAAAGTTTATTTGAACTGTGAAATCCTAGACCACAAGCCTCCGCACTTGACCATGAGGTCCATGAATGTACAAGAAAGAGTTGAGACATGCATGACCTCGCGATATACTCTGAGCTCCCATGGAGGTGCGGACGAGACGATAATGAAAGTGCAGGGAATCCGACAATAAAACTTCTTCACATGCAAAAGCATCGAATCCTCAAGTGCATAACGGACGAAGGGGTGCACGGAAAGGGAGGAGGGGGTCGCGCTATAAGGAAAGTGACGTCGTAATCGAAAGAGAGACCCCTCGAGCTCGAGAAAAACCCCTTCACGGGGAATCCGCCACAGGCCGCGCTGTCACCGACGGGGACGAGCCCATTAGTGCAACGCCGCACGTGCCGGCGTGCACGCGCGTGACGGCCACTCCCAAGGGAATGCGGCTTCATCGTCCCTCTAAATAACCATGGCGTATGAGGTGCGACGTCGCCAGGAGGCAATCGCAAAAGCTTCAGGCAGTGCCGTTGCTCATCGGTGCGCGTCGAAGACGGTGCAGCGATTTCGACAGCTTACCGCCCTGGCTTTCGGGATCCGTGGGTGTTCGAGCGTGTCGCCGGCGTAAAGACCCGTGACGTGAAACTATGAAAGAAGGGAGTTTGAGTTTGAAGGCAATGCGCAATAAACTGAGGCTTATGGATGAAGAATTTTAAGCGTTATTTTTTTTAGCGTTTTTATTGCTTTGACTTTGATGGGCGAAGCGCTGGAAAAACATTCTGAGCAAATGCAGGAGGAAACCTTAATGGAAGTTGCGTGGAAGTTCCAACTGGTTATATAACTTTTGACGCATGGGGATAGAAGCGCCGACTGAGAGCAGGTTTTAGCGAATAAAACCAGCGCCCGAGCTACGAAACTTAGAACGTAACCCACGATGTGTAGAAACTTAAACGACCGCTCAAGTGTGGTGCATCAAGATGAAGTACGAAGGGATGCATTCATTTTTGAAGGTTTTGCAAACAAAACTTCGTTCTTAACTCATGTACTCTGCTATTGTTCTTGGCGCAGATACGACTACATCGGTGAAAAATGCGTGCTGTTTTCATTCTCGGTAGATGAGGGCGAACTTCCTGTAGCGTTTAATGAATGAGATGTTCGTAATTAACTGCTTCCATAAAGTCTTATTTTCTGTAACTGTATCATTCGTCTGAATAATGTTAGAGAAAGGTAAGCTTAAGCACAAGTACTTTCTCTTGGAACAATGAAATTGTGCACGTCTATTGCGATCGTAACCGAATGATGTGTATGCATGGGTTGTAACTGAAAAAGTATGCGTTCAGTATTAAATCTAGCTTGGCTCTTAGACAAAGTTTAAAAATATGTATACAATAGTGGGATCTGCTACTTCCAAAGTTATTCAAAGCAACCAGACAGGAGTAGCTTGAGAATGTTAATTTTCGCTTAGGATTGTTTCAAAGCAGGTACAGAGAAGACAGTCTTAACATGCTAAATCACTTTCCATGGACTTTACTAAATGTTAGACTGATATATCAAAAGAAATATTTCCTTTAGTAACACAATGCCTTGTGATGAAGGAACATAAACCCTTGTCACTTGTTCTGCTAAGACCTCTATTTTTCCTGTCGCAATATGAAGCTTCACTAAGCAATGTTGGAGAGGATACTTACGTAACACACAGTTTCAAGTTGAATGCGGACATACATATGACGCATTATGATTCGGTTGATTAATGAATTGTCACGTGTCAACACATGTCATTATGAACTGGAATATTGAATAAGACATACTTATGGTGGGTTAGTTGCTTAATCGTGACGTAATATGGCAGCGCTCGTGCTTGTTCGTTGTGTTACGTACTTGTCTTGAAGTGCGCTGCCAAATTCTATCACGGAATATTGAAACGTGTACCTAACTGCAGGTGCATCAGCAATTGTGCATATCAACTACTGAGATAATCAGCTGCTCGTCAAAGCCACCGCAGTGGGTTGACTCCCCATATCAGACTATGAGCTCCGCAACATTCGTAAAATATGCGCTATCACTGTTGTCATGGCCCTCGATGACAGTTCTGCTCACGTGAACTGGTAAAATGCAGACGCAAGTGGTGGAGTCACACGCGTTGACGTTATATTGTTTCCTTGATATACGAGATGTACGGGCCGGCTGACTGTTAGCGCGAACGAGCGAGCACGTGGCTTATGCTCATTGCAGTCGCAGGCGCTGGAAGCGGCGACGTCCGAGTGCAGGCGCGAAATGCCGAAAAGGCGGGGCATGCCACATGTCGTCTGCTACCGAACCACCCCACCTCTTCGACACCGCGTAGCCGCCTGGCCATGCGATCACCTGTCATGCGCAACTTAGAGAGGGAACATTAAATTTTGTCCACTGACAACCACGAGACGTGCAAAGCCTGTACAGACGTACAAAGCCTATACTCACTTCTACCATAGAGGCGCACAATTCTTAAAAGCCACAGCAAAGCTGTGGTTTACGTACTTTTCGTTTCTGGTCCGCCAGAAGGAGATTTACAAAACGGATCAGGTCACCCACTCATTCCACCAACCGACCACGACGTAGTCAGGCAACACCGCACCATGGCGTGTATAAGAGTTCTAAAAACAAGCTGCTGGCGGTGCCACCCATTGGCGTTGCGTTACGCCACACTCCCTCCGCGAACTGAAGCGCCCTGGACTGCCGTTCGATAACATCTGAACGCAAAGCTCGCATCAGACCAAGAGAGGACGGTGTGGCCAAGACTGTTCTACAAACTCACATATTTGCTGGCTAGTTAAGTGCAATGAACCCCTCCCATCAGCCTTCATCTCAACAGTGGCACATCAGCCTTCATCTCAACAGGGCGAAGTGAAGGGATAGTTCGGTAGCAGCCCGCGTGCGGCATGCTGCGCCTTTGCGGTATTCCATGCAGGCTCTAGGTTTTCACCGCTTCCTGCAACTGGCGCTGCGGTGAGCATGAGCCATGCTCTCACGTGTTCCATCGAACAGTGGACCGACCAGTTCTTCTCTGCCCTACATCTCTTATTTTCTCTCCCTCTCCGACAGACGTATTCGATGAAGGGGCACTGAATGTGCACTCTGTTGAGAACACCGTCACGCCATGCATATGCAAATATACGCTATCATATATACATATATAAATTTTTGTCCGTTTGCTTGGAACGCAAATAAAACACGATATTTTCAATCTATGCAACTTAAGCATCCTAAGCAAAATCACAATCTGGAGTGTCCAAGTAGGCTGTGAAGCCTATGTAAGGTTTTGTAAATTCTAAAAACTTTGTACCGCCCCACGCCCCTTCCATTGTAGTGCAGCAGCGCCATTGCAAGTTCACATTAGGCACGAAGCCCAAAAGCCACACTCCAGATGTAATGCAAGCAGAGTCTCTGACATGAAATCACTATATATGTGTCAACAGTTCTGCATAAAAACCTTCTTACGGGTGCATATATGCAAAATATTACGTAGTGTTACCACCCAAAGATACGAACACAAGTGCGACCTTTCATAACTATGTATTATTCGTGGCTAACAACACATCAAGCTGCCTCTGTTATACTCGATCACATACGCTCGTGCAATAAAGTACCCCGTGTGCGCATCATCTGCTTCTATCACAGTGTCAACCGATGCGGCTCAATTCCTATTTCTTGTAGCTGAACGCAGCTGCCTGCCTCAGCATTACTCTTCCCTCCTCTTGGCGTAGCTAGCTTGCGAGTGAACCTCGCAGCCCAACTTTCTTTTACGCCTCGGCACCTCGTTAAGGCACATCCACGTTCCATCCGTCTTGCTCACCAGAGCCACCTTAGGGCACCCCACAGAAGGACCCGCTATAGCCATCATCGCTTCGTGGCGAAAACGCGCCCAATTTCTTTCTCAGTGCCTTTCTCAGGTAGACGTCGCCAGAGGTGAGGAGAAGTTGGGCTCTCACGGGGCTATGGCCGCGGCGAGCGCCGCCTAACGAACCGCGCCCCCGCAGGCCAAACCCTCATTGGCGTTTCCGCGGAGCGAAAGGACTCACTGTCGCACGGCTCCCAGCGCGTTGATAAGTTTAGGAAAACACATCGCGGTCGCTGGTTTTGTTTTCTCTTTTTTGCTGTCTTCTGCAGTTCCCGCCTTGTACTATTGCCCCGGGGCGGTTGCGTTCGTTTTATTTAGATCTCTGCCGACTGGCGGCCATGGGACCAGCAGTCCTGAGAGCACCTTCCCACTGGATTCGCTCCTGATTCTTTGATCAGTCTGCACATGGCGCGTGCTTTGTTGTACGCCGTGGAGCAAAACATGCTACACTCCTACCGCGCTTCGCTTCGCTGCTCTTCGCGGCAGCTGACGCAATGGTTCGAACGCTTCGGGATCCTTATAAAACAATGTCTGAAGATCCGCAGATCGAGACGAGCGAATAATTTCATGAAATAGCAGTGAAACGACGCAGAAAGAGGCGCTCGCTGGAAAAGCAGCCTTCCCGGGCAGGCGCTGTGAACGCAATTTACTGAATGTGGCCACGCGTGATCGCAGGAACGCTTTCCTCCTTCTAGGCTGCATCTAATCCCGGTGGAATCATAGCACAAACGCGTTCATGGGGAAGCACGCGTGACATGCCATTGCAATGAATGCTTTTTGTAATGACCATATGACAAGCGGTGTTCGCGTGTTTTGATCTTCACTACTATTTTATTCTTCTAGCTATTCATCTGAGGATAAAGACTCGCTCCGTACATGTATCACCTGCTTCTTAGATAAAGCCTACAGACAACGAATCCAAGCCCCTCGGTTCCCATTCTTCTTTCCTGCTTCTTAGAGTTTCATCCATTTATGAACTAGATAGTAAGTTGGTAAAAGTTTACAAAGTATTGCGGGCTGAGAAAACCAAAAACAAATCAGCCCACAAAAAAAAGGCACACCGTGGCAAATACGCACATAGAGCCCTGTCAAGATCAATAAGGTTCATTGACCCATTCTAATAAATTACAAATGTTAGCAACTCTTGTATGGTGAATGATAACCAGCCAATAGAAAAAAAATATGGTGGATTTAAAGGATAACCGTATGCAAAATTGCGTAACGTTTTTCTCCAACTTCCTCAACTATATTCTAATATAGAGAATTTCGACACTGTGAGTTACACAGCTCTACAGCTTGATTATTTATTGTTGGCTGATGTAGACTCAACATAGAAGATTTGAAATGCATAAGAACGATGCCTGGGGCTGACGCAAATACTTAGTAAGAATTGGTACTTATATATTTCGGGGTTGCATTCGGTTTGCCGTACACACGCACGCTAATGTGTTGGTTATGCCTCGGCGTAGACGCACCGAAGGCAAAGTGCCTCCAGATGAAATTACAACGTCCCTAGCAATGAAAGATCGGAATAATTTCTTAGCTGTTCTTGCCGAGAGCACCTGAAGTCAATTTTCCGGAAAAGGAAAGAACATTGGCAGCGAATCTGGGACAGTGAAACGTCAAATAAGCTGCATTTAATGAAGCCGCGCTTGGGAAATTGGCCTCCGATAACGAAATTACGACAAACTGAGGTAAATTTCTGCGACTTAAATAGGCCACACATATGACACACAACCTTACCTGTTCTCCGGTGATGAACCTCCTATCTGGGGCAAACTTTTCGAGACGTTCACTGTTCTCCACTTCTTGTTGGAGTGTCGGGAAGCAAACAGTGCGAAAAAAAAACCAACTTTCATTTAACCTGCCGAGAGCAAATCCCACTTTATCCGACAATTCTTCTTCGCAATGAACAGTGTTTTAACAGTAATGCCATTTTCAACTTTTTACACTTTGCAACTCATAAAGCCAAGAGATTCGCCGCCCATCCCCTCATTGGAGGCAGCGGCTACGATAATACGCTTTTCTAGACACGTGACTCCAGGTCCTCGCATTCAACGGTCTTGCATTAGGCACTAGTGCTACTGACAGCTACACGTTTTAACGCGAAAGCGTTAAGGGCGCCGTGTCGCGGTAAATCCGGTGTCGGCGTCTATCTCCGTATGAGGAAAATCATCGCGATCCCAGCAAGCCCTTCGCATGACGCATAGGCGTTACTGAACTAACTCAATTTCTCAAAGTGAAATGCGTCAGGAAATTCGCAAAGTACCACTTACACGCAATTTACAGACAAGATAGCATCGAACTGCAATTTGAATATACGAGAAAACATAATACTGTTACGCGGAAACAAAAACACAAACCCCTTTTCCAGCTGTCGTTTGAGGTCTGTCTTAGTGGTCGCGTTTCTACCATTCACACAGCGGCACGCGCCCCATGCTTTCTACCAATCACAGCGCGGCGCCGTGGCATCTGCGGCAGTGGTGGGACCGGCCGCGCGGGAAAAAAAAAACGAACCAAAACGCTCGCCTTTGTGCATAGCGTTGGCCGCCAGCGTTCCCCTGTAAACAATACGGTCACGTAAGCTGCTGTTGTCGGGAAGCGTGAGAAGCAGTCACGGATCTTTGAATGCTATCACGTTCTACGCATAAAGGCGAAGCCACTTAAGCGTCTCCCAACTATTAGTATATCATCCCATCGTTGCATATAGTTTATGTCCATCGCACATCTAACATCTCACATGTCATTCTCAAAGTTTTCATACATATATATTTGTTACACACTTTACAGCGAATGTATTACAGCCGTGTTACCTTTACCCTTCGAAGTTAACAGTACATGCACAATTTACAGCTCATTACCACAGCCTTGACGCTCTGTGGTCTTTCCTGGCCTTTACGCCAAGAACATTCAATAATAAATCAATCAATCAATCCCACTCCAAGCCATGAGATAGGGAGAAAATTTTCCAGTTCTCGATGTCACTTCCCAGACGCCGCTGTATTTCGTTCAGAGGATATCAATACAGCCAAAATAGTTCACTACACGTACATACACTCCGGCTGATAATGCACATCGCATGGCGATGCAACCAGGGAAATATTTAAGCATACTGTTTTTACTGCGGCACCCAAAGGCTGCACTGTGCTTTCCCGACCACCCTGTGTTACTGACATTGCGTATAATTCCAAAGAACGACCTAAAGAGTCTCCAAATCGTTACGCAGCATGCGATGCCAGCGCATTCAAGCAGTGTGCATCAGCTCGCATAGTCCAAAAAGAAGGAAATGCTCGAGGTGCGCCCTTTCCTCTCCGCCCGATGGAAAGGTCGGTAGCGCCTGGAAATATGGGGAAAAGCGACTTTAGGTCGGTATTTGCAAAGGTCAACAGTAGCCATGGCAATGTTGTTATTGTCTTATTTTTTTATTGCGATAGCACTTATATGGACACTCCAGGACACTCTCCCGTCGGCGTCGCCATCGCCGTGAGGTTTCATATGAAGTCCAAGGGCGATAAAATCGTCGCCGCGCGCCATATGCTTTATGTGCGAGTGAAAGAATGCGAGGGTGAGCCGGCAATCGTGGCGTAATCTCGCCGACGCGAGGTAGGGGAGCGGATAGAAAGCGCGCCGTCTTCCAGTCCCGCGCAACGCTCCGGAGGGAGGGTAGGGAGGGGGAGGGGGCGTTCTACTGCGGGCCGTTGTATATTAAAAGCCATCTGCGGCGTTCTACTCCGGCCGACCCGAGCGGCCGCACGCGCCCGCCCGCCCGCAAGGCTTCGCGAGCATGGTAGAGAGAGAGGGGGGGGGGGGGGGAGTTCTACGCCGCGCGTGCCCACTCAAGCTGCTGTATATTTGCGTCCACTTTGAGTCCACTTTTCGTTGTGTTTTCGGGGCTTAGTTCGCCGTGATGCGAGCCGTGGCACATTGGTAAATTCGCTCGCTCCTGCTGCCGCAGCAGTTCCTCACCCTAGTGGTTTGACAGCGAGTTTCCGCGGTCATCGCGTGAGATGCGTTCATGTTTGCTTGTGTGCGCGTGACACCGTGCTTAATAACTTAGTATGCCTACGTTTACAAGTTTATACGGCAGATGAAACTACTATTCTTACTTGGTATAGCTGTACCCTAACTTGCTATCGCTATCGATGCTTCGCCTTTCGGGCAAAGCTGCGACTTATTTGTTTTTCAGCCGGCGACAGCTTTCACAGAATGGCGGAGCTTATGAGGTTGTCGCTCTCATGCAAGACGCGCTTACTGGAGGAAACATTTCCTGAATGTTGTCACCAATTCAATAGTCATAGTTTTGAAACGGGATTTTCGCTGACGGCTCGATTGATTCGCATGTCCGCAAAAAGCTTATGTTTCAGCGTTTTCATTTTGGCTTTCGAATACTGTATCTTTTTTTTCATTCAATAGTCCTTGATATGTTCTTGTGAAGTTCGAGTGAAGCTCTTGCAAAAGGTACATTTGGGTTTTTCTTCCGCTTCTGCGCCCTCATACTTACACGTTTGAAAATAACTTACGAAGAGTTGCATTTGAATAGCAATAGATCAGTCAAGAGCGACATCACCTTCTGAGAAAAACGGCAAGCGCTCTTATTATTTCATGAAAACTAGTAATCCTACAGAGATTCGAGCGAATTCGAGACTAATTACTTCATACCGTTTTCGTGTACGGTGAATTCGAACTTTGCTGGGCATTTTTTGCGGTGCATGTCTAAGAAATTGGCTATACACTTATGTCCTGCGTAAACCACGTTGGCACCGCCGGCGACGAGGATCGATATAGCGGCGTGTTCAGTGGGTCCCACTGGGCACCGATCGAGCGTGTCCAGATAAATTGCTCGCCGGGAGATTGGATTGGTGAACGTGTGCCACCCAGTGGAGTTTACCCCATCGGTTCGCTGTCTACTTCTTCCCACGTGCGATTACAGTTTCTCCGCATCCTCTTTCCAAACATCCGTTCCCCCCTGCACAGGAACACTGAACAAATAGCACTCTAGCTTGTGTTTTCTCGGTTTAAAAACGCCGCGGATCACAACCCACGGGCAAGTAATCTCACCTCCGTTATCCCTATAAAAATCTATCTTTTTCTGAATAGAGAAATGCTTTTACGTGCAGACGGTCACGAGGTCGAAGAAACTCAAGCGTATCAGGCCGCATCCATCGTAGTATGGGTGAGAAGCAGCTCAGCTGCTTGCACGAGTGAAAGAAGTTGGAGTTTTCCTCATAATGCAAATGTGGGGCGCTATGGCAGGATCAATGTTATGCGCTGATATGTCTGGCGCTGCCTCGTGTTGCCTCGGTCGTAGTTAATAACAGCTGATACACGCGAGCAATGTTCTTTCGAGACGAAGGAAACTTTACTCAGCGATGCTTCTATTCCGAGTCATATTCGCTTGTGTATACGTAGGCGGTGCGCTCCGTTGATTGACGAAGCGGACATACACCCGTCTTTCTTCCATCTGTCTTCTATCCAGTCAATATATCTTCTTCTATCCAGCCAGTCATTCTAATGGACGCTGACAAGGCCAGACAAACTATTGTCCGTCTGCAGTATTCATTGCTGCGGAATGGGCGCAAGTGACGCAAAGATTGTCTTAGACTGGCTATTTGCGAGCCCGGGGTCATCATCCTCACGGTACGCCATGAATATATTCTGGATTTCTTTATAAGATTATTACGAACCACTCTCGGAATTTTAGCGACGGAGACGGGCGGAGATCAAAGCGATCAGGGGAGCGCTTCCATAACAGCTATCGCGGCAAAGTAAAGCGACGCGCGCTTCTCAAATTCAGGTTTACGTTTCTGCGAACCATACGAAGCCGGAGCGAAAAGCAAGCTCAATTTCTTGTTCCTTTTACCTTCCACATTTATTCGGAAATTTCTGGAAAACATTCTGCACTCTCTCTAATGGGATATCACTCTATTTAGCGTAGTGAAACAGATTTTTAAAAATTTTATGAGTCTATAGTATACGAGTGCAGCGGTGATTGCCTTGCTACAAATTCACGCCGCAATTGCCTTCAGTCGCTCGTTCTACATTATATTTTGAAACCAACATTGTGAATTCGGAAGGAAAATCTATATTGTAGATACCTCGAAAAGAGTTCTTTTTTCTTCTTCTTATACCCTTGGCATGCCGGCTAAAACCAGTCTGTACAGCTTACGTACGCCTGTTCGGCCAACTCATTGCATTCACGCAATTAAGCGTTGCCCGACCGTGCAACGTGGAATTGCGTTGTACATTTGCACGTAAAGAATACGTGCACTTTATAGACAGTTTTAGTTTAGCGTACGCTATGCCATTGCGTACACTCTAAAATATCGGGCCATCACTGCGCATGCGCAGAACGCTATCCGACCGATAGCCTATAGCGTACGCACGCTATTTCTCAGATATAGCATTACCGTCTTTGCGTGGTTTGCGTAGTTTACGTAAAACATGGCGGCAGTCCCCGCTGCCCGCTTCGCATTGAATTTGGCGTGGCTTTTGTAGAATTCGCTTCGTTCGTAGCAAATGACTGTGTAAACGGCTTTCGCTTAGTCTCAGGCCGCTTCGACAACAGTGTATTATGGATAACCTTGTGGAGTTTTCGAGATCGCTTCTTGTTTCGAACAACACGAAGCCTAACGAGGGAAACCTTCGAGATATGTCAGCGCCACCTATCGGTGAAGTCAAGAGATAGGCGTGACGATGGCATATGGCCTCTGAGATGGGAAGATCTCGCCGGCCAACTAAAACTAATAAACGTGCGCTGTTTAGCGTACGCTGTACTATAGCATATAGCGTACGCTATTAGTTGCGTACGCTATACTAAAACTGTCTTATGTCTCCGCGGCTTTTTTAACCCGTGAGAACAGCAGCGCTATTGCTTGTTTGTGTGTCTCTGCGTTCCTCTGCAGTTACACTCGTGAGCGACAAAAAAAAGTCAGAAGCTTGCACTACAGGCCGCGCAAAGCTCAAGGCACAACGAAGCTGGCTGATTGATTGCGTCTCTTGGTTGTAGCTAGGTTGAACTTGGCTATGTCGAACTTTAAACTTGGTTGTAGCTACGCCTATACTCTTGTACGTCATCTGTGCTAGTACTGGAAAGGCTGCGGTAGCACTGGAAAGGTGCCCGGCGATAGCGCGACGGAGCATGACGTCATACCAGCTGTGGCGGCGGCAATAGCGCGGCGTTGGCGCGATGGCGCGGCGCACATTCCCAGTACTACCGCAGCCTTTCCAGTACTAGCACAGATGACGTACACGAGTGTAGGCCTAGCTACAACCAAGTTTAAACCAAGTTCATCCTAGCTACAACCAAGAGACGCAATCAATCGGCCAGCTTCGCTGTGTCTTGAGCTTTGCGCGGCCTACTGCAAGCTTTCGGCTTTTTTTCTCCTGGCTCAGCGCGCCACGGAGAGAAGAAAGGTGGGGGTCGGGAAGGGAGGGAGCTGGCGAGGATGAGACCGCGTGCGCATGCGCCGCGCCACCCACCTGGGTGTCGCCGCCCTCTTGGTTGCCATGGCTACGGCACGGCAGTTTCTTGATACGAACCACACATTACGGCTGGCTTCAACAGCTTCGCTGTTATTATACGGACCGCGGAAGCGCGGTCCAAGTTGCATCGACGCGTTGTCATTCGCCGCGGCGCCTGCTGTCGAGACTAGCCCTCGAGCGACGGTGCGTGTGCGCGTCCCATATCTGCCGGCATGTCAGGTTGTCTTTCCTAACGAGCTACGCTGTTCCTCGATCAAACGTTCAACGGACAGCCCGTCTGTGCAACTTACTCCGCTCCGGCCCATCGCTGCCGCTATTTCACTGAGTGACTGCGGTAGAACTGGATCGTGGGTCCATTTCGCATCGCACTTCGTCGGCTAGTGCAGAGCCTGCCTGGCTTCTCTCGCGCCTGTTCATGACTCGCGCAGAAATGCCTTCCTTCTTACTGCGGTGTCGCGGCCTTATGTTATCGGAAAACAAATTATGGGGTTTTACGTGCCAAAACCACGATCTGATTATGAGGCACGCCGTAGTGGGGGACTCCGAGAAATTTCGACCACCTGGGGTTCTTTAACGTGCACCTAAATCTAAGTACACGGGTGTTTTCGCATTTCGCCCCCATCGAAATGCGGCCGCCGTGGCCGGGATTCGATCCCGCGACCTCGTGCTCAGCAGACCAACACCATAGCCACTGAGCAACCACGGCGGGTTTATGTTATCGGAAGTGCTTCCACTATTTGGCGCCACTTATTTGGGCATGGTTTTCCAATCGATCCCCTTTGTCGCTGCAAAAGGGTTGCAACAGCGGATTGACGCTTTAATCTATGAAAGTAGCAGCAGCCTGTCGTCAGCAAGTATAGGAAGCGTTCCCGATAACACCAGTGCCGTAGGAGGAAGCAAGAGAGAGAGGGGAGAGAAGTAAACTTTGTTGGAGATGTAAATTGGTAGGTGAGACCCTGGCAGAGGAGCTATAGCGTGGAGACCTTGTGGCCACGACGCAGTTAGCCCACTCTGCCAGCATGACTTGTCATTCTCGGTCATCCGTCTTGACCGCATGCACCCAGGTCTCGAGCATGGGGGCTTGCCGAACAATCGTCCTTGCCTGGGGGTTGGATGGGCACCCCCAAAGCAAGAATTCAGCCCGCGTCATCGAAAGACGCGAGAGAAGGTGGAAGGCCGCTAGTTAAGCGAATGAATGTGATACACGAAGGACGCGCATGCCAGCTTTGCTGCAGCCACTCGGTGGAACAGCGGCTTGATATCATGGAGCAGAGGTAGCGGCACAGGTGGCTGCCCGTGGAACGGTTAGTCGACAAGCAGCGTACATACATCGTCAAGGAAAACAACATGACACGCAATCAGATAAGATGCGATGCATATGCGTCGCGGTGCTCGAGCGCCACTCTGGACAGGAGGTACCGCCCCGGAAGGTGGCACGCCGATGCATTTTTGCACGCGCTTCCGTGGTCCGTGTACTTTTGCTCACGGGTGCACGTATGAAAGTTTGCAAAGAGTATGCGGCGAAGCTGCAGTCGCATGGGTAAGAAGAAAGCAGAAAGTGAATCGATGGAATAAACTCGTGTGGGTGTGTAATGTTCGCGCATCCAGTCTTCGAAGGGCACATAAGAGATGCTACCGACTATTCCCTCAAAACATATTGTAAACGGGTATTGTCTTCGAGAGAAATCTATGGTATAAACTAGTGTGGGCATGTAACGTTCGTGGTTTCAGTTTTCAGGCAGCAATTTCAATTTTTTACTGATTCCGTGGTCTCTAACTTTAGAGGGTACATCGGTGACGCCACTGATATTTGTCTAGGAGGTAAACGTTGATGGACCGAGAAGGCTCATATCACAAGAGATGGTATAGCTGCAGATAATTCAAGAGTTTGAGAAGACCAGACAACCCAGATAACAAATATGGAGATGAAACAACCTTATCTAAGTCGAGATCAAGCGGCATAAGCAATAAACGCAGATATGGCAGTTAACATTGTGGTTTTCTTTTATTGTTAAAAAATACTCGAAAATGAGACAGCTTGAATTTTTGTTAGAACAAATGTAAAGGCACTATCGAATGCTTGCAGACATTTTGTACACAAATGAATGAATAAAGTTTACAAAATGATATGGACAATACTATGTTGTTCAATTCAATTCAAATTATTTCCAAAACATGGTTGGTGGTTCATAGAGCTAAAAGCTGCGGTCTGCAGCTTGACATAGGCCCGGACACCATATTCAAGGCAGGGCTTGGCTTCGACGTGCATGTCGAGCCGTTAAACAAAAAAGTTGTCGCAGTTTCACCTGAAAGGCGAAGCATCAATTGCGATAGCAAACTTGTAGAGAGCTATACGGAGTAATATTAGCTTTATCAGCTGTATAAACTTGGACATGCAGCAGCATCGGCAACACCCAGAACTGTTGTCGACGCCATCGGCGTTTTGCCCGCGTTCGCTCAAAATGCGTGCGGCGTTGGTGACTGTTGCCGGAGCCTCTGATATAAATAGGCACTGCGTGCCGCAGCTAAACGTCGCCTCCCCCACGGCCTCTCGCTCGTCGGAAGAAGGCGCGTTTGCTCTACATACATGGTGATTGTGAAGGAGAACAGAGACGCCTACTTCTGCAGCCCTTAAGCGAGCACGGCGCAGAACGCGCGTTTGTTCTCCGCCGTGCGTTCACTCCCAGTGAAAGACGCGCCCCTCGCGCCCTTTCACTCGCACATACAGCGTTCGGCGCGCGGCGACGATTTCTTCTCCAAATGACGTCATACGGAACCTCACGGCGACGGCGATGGCAGAAATCTGCTTTTGAGTGTCCATATAATTGCTATCGCAATAAAAAGGCGAAATTCATCTGTAATAAATACCAAGTTCATCTCTATTAGTCTGCAGGCTTACGCAGGCTTGCAAATCTTTGTTGGTGAAAGCCCGGCGGTAGAAATGTGTGGTTACAAAATTCCTACACAACCCATCTCAGGATCAATGTTGAATTTGGCGCAATTAGCATCGATATAATTTAGCGACACATCTCAGTTCCAGCGCCGAAACGCGTCGTGTATGAGGCGCGTATGCAGCCGGTTCTCCTGTGTCCCGCATCCCTATGGACATGCAGCGCCATCCAGTGGCGTCGCCGCGAAGTTCGCGCAGTGTCTAAATATATGCACGGCCCTAGTTTTCTTCAGCGTAACACCGGAGGATACATTTTGTTTATTTTTTTGTTCAACTGAAGAGGCCGCGCATACCCACTGGCTGGCACATGTCCAGGGGCCCAAGTTGGCGTGCAACAAGTTCACTGAAGAGCCGCACATGCGCAATGACACATAACATGTGACCCAGGATTGAGGTCAAAAAAGTTCCTAGAAGACTGCCGCATACCCACTGACACATTTCCATGCAGTGACCCAAGTGGGCGTGAAGGAGGTTCGTTGAAGAGCAGCATGGGCTATGGCATATAGCAATCGACCCAAGTTGACTCGAAAAAGGGTAATTGAAGACTGGCACACACTCAGTGTCACATATGCAATGACTCAAGTTGACCCGATGGTTGGTTTCGACCACGATTTTCTTAGCCCTAGAATAGGGGCCCCAACCAGCCTGAAGACTGCTCGTCATATTTGGTGCAATAAAAATTTTCTACTATACTACTCAGCAACGCAGCCCGATGCCGTAACCACTAGGCATGAACTATCCAAAAGCCCAAATTAGTGGGAAAACGTTCACAGATATAGTCGGACAGATGTGTTGTGTAAATCCAGGAATGTGTAAGTCATCCTAAATGTGTTAATCGCATTAAACAAGACTATGACGACCTAACTGTCTGGAGACAACCGTTTAAGTTTAGAGAAGAGTGCGTCTAGGACCTTTGTGAACGTCTAATCAAAATTTTTGCAGGAATTGCTTGTGAGTAAAGAATTCCGCAGTGTAGTCGTATTAGGAATGACTGCCGGTAAACCCAAGAGCTCGTGAAGATGTAATTACCCGCAGAGACTCGGGTAAAATATTCACAAGCGTGCGTCGGTAGTCCTAACACCACCCATTACCTGAGCTTAGGGATTAACAAGGAAGTCGACCAATCAAGGACCGTGCCCCAGCATACTCGGCTCCTGTGGCCATCTCAAATACTGTACACCTACTTTGGCTATGATCTTAAGATCTTGATACTTAAGATACTATAAAGGTTGGGCTGAAGGCAGATGAACCTAATAACACCCGTTTGGTGACAAATTATGCATGCATAGACGTTGCTGCACTTACGCACGATGAATAGTTGCAAGACTTTATTAGATTTTCTCGTGTTCCCCGTATGGCCTTGCGACAAATCCTCCATAAAGAAAACACATAAATCCAAAGAAAGAAAGAAAGAAAGAAAGAGAAAGAAATCAAAGGTGTGCCTAGGGCGTGCGTCATTTCACATTTCACGTCGCAGCCACCTGGCTGACGAAAGGTGTGGCCTACTGCGTGCGTCATTTGGCATGTGACGGCGCAGCCAATAGTGGTGCCACGTCGTGAGTGTAAAAAATGACCGCGTTCATGGTGTGGAATGCTTTCGCATTCCCACACAAAGCAGCCTTAAGCGTCTCTGCCGAATTTTTGAAAGATTTATTCATATTTTGGCGTTGCTTAAAACCGATTTTTTTTTCAACCATAGGATGGTGCGAACATGTTGTATGACGAAACGACAAGTGGCTGCCGTAAGCTTTTTTCACGTTATACCCGTGTTGTACTGCACCCTCATTAAAACTCTGCACGAGTTTTTCAATGCAAGCTGTACCACAATACAACGGTTTTCCATATATGTCATACATGTGGGAAGTTTAGTTAAAAGGCGGTGCTGCTCTGAATGTCGTTCTGTGTCCTACTTATTTAGCGCATTTATTGCATAATATTAAATGACGTCGAAAACAAGGCACAGGTGCGGCTGTTTTCCACAGTCCAGGGATATTAACGCGGTAAGTTATTACATGGATCAGTTCCCGAGAGAAATTGCTAGGGCCTTCCGTATACAGCGCTTTCGTGACATTTGCACCATAGCTTCGTTTTTATCGCTTCACAAGACTGAATTTGATTTTCATTTAGACACTTGGGGGCTGTGAACACACGTCATTCATAGTTCGTTATACAGGTCATTTTGCCTTCTTCAAGTCTTTCTTATGGCGATCTTCTTCCACTGCAAAATCATGCGACCAAGGCTTGTACGTAAGATTATGTGCGTGTAATCAGTAAAGTTGCAGTAGGCAATGCACACTTGCAAGTCCGACATTTTCTTTTTTTTTTATTTTCTGCGCCGTTCACAGGTATGCAGTGAAACAAGCTAACACTGTTCTCGATGTAACAATAGTGCTGTGTTTGCTTCCCTTCAACGCAGTCCAAACAACCTGAGACTGCAACTGCGCGATATGCTGAGTTGCGACATAGGCAATCAACCATGGGTTGTGGGGTGCGTATAAATGATCTTCCAACTAATCGAAAGCACCAAAGTCATGAAAAAGGATGTGTTTTAAGGCAATCATTGGATTGGGTAATGCTCACACACAAAAAAATACGAAAAAAAAAACCTCCTTGCAGGTGAACAGGTTAGAGTGAATGCGCTGGTAAAGATTACGCACATACTTAAAAAGAAAAAAAAATAAGTATAAAAATAACGGTTCAACTTTTCTGAGAAAGGAAACTAATGTACCGCGGGCTGGGTGGAGGGAAATTAGATTAGAGGCCGAGAGAATTAAGGTACAGTGTCTACAATTGAGGACATACGACACGTGCCGAGGGGAACGACAGCGTGATAGGCTCAGATCGTTCGAAAGCATCATTGATTGCTATCTTTCTTTTTAATCTTTCCCTCTTCTTTCCTACATCGAACTCACACATTTCTCATATTTTTCTTCTCTCTCAATCTGTTGTTACCTTTTCCCCGGTCAATTTCGCAGCCTGTTTAACTTCAGGTAATCTGGCATCATTCCCGCCGAGCTGATCCGCTGCGAGCCGTTCCTCTACAAGTACACGTAAAAAAAAAGTACGATTTGTGATTGCAAAAACGCTGACACAGCTTTAGCTTTCACTTAACGGTGACGTTTGCTTTTCAGTAGACCTCAGAATGAGGCGCAGTCTGTTCCTGGCTGTTGCCGCAGGCTATGCCTCACGCACATTCCATGATTAGGGGCTCGGAGACCGAAAAAAGTGAAACTTCACGATTTCTTTGCCTGAACTTCATTTTTTTTTGTCTTCACGGTCTACGTCGAGCAAATTGCGGAACAGCCTCTGGGGATTCGAAGATGGGCGGAAGGACGACCGGTAATCACGACTTTGGGTACCGTGATGTCATTACTGAGGCAGCCATCAGCGTCATTGCCAGCAAACTGAACTTTCTGCAGTTTTTAGCACTTCTCTGCGAAATCTTTATTTACAACTTTGGGGGCTGCTTTGTTCTGCTATATGCCTCTAAGGGTCCTGCAACCACATAAATACAAGCTACAAATACTAGACCTGAGGCGGGAAGCTTATTCTAAACAGCGTTCTAGACTTATTCCTTATGAACAAACGCAGTTTCCTTGTTTCTTTGTTTTTGTGAAATTTGTGGAGATAGCTAAAACCTTTATTGTAGAGAAATATACGGTGGAAAAGCAGTACCATTTGTCCGCTCATTTCAAGCCCCCAATGCATGAAAACCGGTGCATGCTTGTTACATTAGACCAAACCGTTATAGCCTCTGTATAATTTGATTCCCGAGAACAAAAAGCACATTTTAAAACTTCAAATTAATTTTAGAATTACAGAATCTAACCTATATTCCAGCTCAGTCGCGCTACCAAAAATATGTCTGAATGTCTTGAGCATGCACTGTGTGGATAACATCAAGCGCTTTTGCAAATACCTGGTATATACATTTACGTTGGCAAGTGAGGGAGTTCGTTTATGTACCATAGAAGCTTGTTCGGACTATTAAATCATACTCAATTTTTATGCAAGATTTAGTACGTTCCAAGGAATTATATTAAACTTCACGCAAGTTTAGCCAGAAACTGTCTTCAAAACCATTAGAATGACGACATGACATTAAGCGGCTATAGGCGCGCAGAATGCATTTCTTTGAATAAAATCAAGCACTTTTAAGTAGAAGGTTATAAACCTGAAACGACCCCTGGTCGTGTTTTCATCGATTCCCAATAGCATTGATTGTATGTCCCAAGAATGTCCAACCTATCTTGGGGAACGAGTTAATTAAGCATAGCCAGTGCGATCCAACACTTATAAGTCACAAGGTAGTTTCAATTATCAAAGCTTCACAGTTATAACTAAAGAAGACATCAGCTTCTTTGTTCCAAATTCCGCTTTACTTTACAAAAGTGGCGTCAGAATTAAACATAGGTGGTTATCGGATGCACATGCTTTCGTGTACGTGAATCACATCCATATTTTTTCAACAGAGAGGAAGTCGGAAGTGCTGCTGCAAGTTAGGCAAAGACCTTATTAGGAAAAAAAAAATGCGCGTCGCGGAACAAGGAAGAACACTGCAACATCTACGACTGCAACATCCTGTTCCCCAGGAAAAGTTTTCCTTTCGTCTTTCGACCCTACCGTGCCTCGTTGACCAGCGTGAGCCGTGGATAACTAGTGTGCGCCACGTGAAGTGTTTGTTGACATAGTAACGCCGGCACGCGCGCACGTCTAAAACGTGCTTATAAGTTGTTTAATTGCATTACAGCCCTAACAAAAATGAATGGAAGCCAACGGCACGCCCGAAAAATTGTAGCGTGCACTTCGTTGTCAATGAGACGTCGACGAACCCCGTGTCTCCATGGTATGTGCCGACAATTTTTCGGCCAGCCTACCGCAATGTTTATGGAGCCGCCGGGACCGAAGCTCGCACAATCAACGTGTGCATCGTTAAAGTTGATGGTGCACGCGAAAAGAAATTTCTATCTAGCGTCTATAACCGTGACATAGGTATCACCGTGACATCGCTTAGGGCACTTTTCGAGAAGAAAGCTCTCAAAAGGGTAAATATTCGGGCAACATGCAAAGTAAACAATTTACTGAGTCTGTACAAATTTTCTTGTGCATGCCATGCCATACATACATGTCATACGTCATTCATGTCATGCATGTGATTGGGTGCGGGCATGCCATTCATGTCATGCACGTCATGTAATAGATGCATGTCACTCTTCTCATCGCATGCCCCGTCATGCGTGGATGTCATTCATATCATGACATGAATGACACGTCACGCATGCGTGTCATACATGCCATGCCTGTGTTTGATGACATTCACGATGTCCTGTCACGCATGCCATCAATGTCATTTATGTAACGTTATGTTAATCATGGCATTACATGTCATTCATCTCACGGCACGAGTATTACGGAAGCTGCGTATTGCGATGTTGGGGGCATTAAAGGTAACAAAAGGATGGCGTCGCGTCCGTGAAGTAGGCTTCTCTGCAGCACTGGCGGAACATCTGACGTCATTTTAGAGCACGTGATGGTGCTCGGCGAGTAGCGACACAGGGCGGCGAAAAGAAAAGGTACGCCCAACTCTGCTTCCTGTCGGAGCATATACAGGGACACTAATGCGCTCTCGTGTGCGGTACGCTTAAGAGATGATTGCCCCTCTCCCCAATCTGCGGCGTGGGCAGCCGCCTTGAGACACAAGGACCTCCACACCCTTCGCACTATCATCCGTCATGACATGTCACGGTGGCAGCCTCTGTCACGAGAAATCAATTTTACGGCCGTTTCTCCGCAAAAAACGGCTAGCAAATGCTCTCCCCGGATGGGGTGGATGACGGCTGGATTAATCAGGCTGGATAAAGAGCTAGGAATGAAACGCGCCATCTAGCACTAATCCTTTAGGACATTTTAGTGTGTCGTGTGAAGCAATGTTCGTAATTGTGGTTCCAGTTTTCCATCGGAAAACTGCCACACATCGTACCAATCTTCTTCCAAATCACATTTACTGCCAACAGCATGTTGACCCTTAGTAAATGGGGCCGTCGTTTTGGCTTCTTCATGACGACCGTTAATTAACATAAATCGCGAACATTCAATGTTCTAAAGAAGTCCGGTGGGTTATGAGGGGCCTGTAGCGCAGCACTCCGGATTATTTTTGATTACCCACTTCATGCTTTCTTCGGTCACAGCGGGACGCATTAGAAGGGGAAAGAGAAATGGGAACGAATGACAACGAGGTCTATGAGGCACGCCTGCAGCGTGCTGCCCTAAGCACGGGGTAGGCAGTTACTGAATGACAGCAAAACAAAATAAAATAAATTGTATAATGCTCAAGCCCACAATATGAGTATGAGGCAAACCGCAGGGAGGCGCTCCGCATTGGTGTTCTTTAACACGCGCCCAATGCACGGTGGTACACGAGCGTTTTTGCATTTTGCCCTACCGACATTTGGTCGCCGATTCCGGGAATCGTACCCGCGGCCACGTGCTTAGCAGCGCCAGGCCATAGCCGCTGAGCTGCCACAGCCGGTAAGGTAAAACAAACAAAACGGGGACATAACACTGAGTGTGTCTCTGTTGACATACAAGTAGAGCTCACGTCACTTACACACAGCACTGTTGATCACTTGTCATGAGCCAATAAAGGGAGAAAGAAAGAAGAAGAAAAGGCAGAAGATAAAAAAGAGAACAGGAAGACACGAGGAGTCGGTGGCAGAAATAAAGAAGAAAGAAGTTATAAAATAACAGCGTCCGAATAAAAAGAATGCATTATGAAAGTAGAAGAAGAAGCGCAAAAGTGGACGCGCAGCTACGTGGCCACTGTTCCTCTGTTCGTTCCTCGGACGCAGGTCGCATGATCACCGCCCGCACGCGAGCCGACACGAGGCTGGGTGCCTCGGCTGCTGGCTGCGATCCCCTGTGCCCCTGTGCCCGTGCTGTTCGAGTCGTGTTGCGGGGAATTGGTCAAGTATCGGGCGGCTTTTTTTCTTTAGCTTTGTTTAGTACTTTCCTCTTATTGTGTAATTAATCTGATTGTGAGTTCCTAATGTCTCTTTCTTCTCCCGGCCAGAGGTCTTTCCTCTGGACAGCTTCACTTCCCAATAATGATATTCCCATAGAGGCTTTCTTGCGCAGTGGTATTCACAGCGTTCCAGTGGCCCTAGTGCCGACCAATGGGGGATACATCCGCGTGAAAAATCCAAAGGTGACTCAAGAAGAGCTGCGGAAAGCAACCCCGCACTTCCAAAGCATAACCGATGTTCGACAGTTTGGCAGAGGGGGCATTCTATGCTGTTCGCCGGACCAGACCTGTGTCTCCGACCTTCTGCAATGTCAAATGTTTGCGAATCACCCGGTGAGGCCTTTTATTCCTCCTCATCTAGCTTGCGTTAAGGGGCTAGTTCGTGGAGTCGATGCGAGTCTGTGTACTTCCGAGGTCCTGGAGATGTTCTCCCCGGCAGGTGCCGTATCAGTCTACCGATGTTCCCGCGTTTCTGATAACCAAAGAGTCCCCACAGAGTCGGTCATTGTCACCTTTACAGGCACAACTAGGCCGTCAGAGATCAAGGCGTGGCCCTTATTATACAGGGTGGAAGCACTTTCTCCCCGCCCAGTGCAATGCATTCAGTGTTGGCGATATGGCCACAGTATTAAGGGATGTAGATCTGATGTTCGGTGCCGCATTTGCGGAGAAGGCCACGATGGAAAAACGTGTTCCTCTCAGAGTGAACGATGCTGTTTGTGTGAAGGTTCCCACCCTGCGGACTGTACGAAATGCATTGCGAGAGACCAAGAGCTTGAAATTATGCAAATTACAGAGAGGAAACGGTGTTCGCGTCGTGAAGCTCATGCTCTTGCCTTAGAGAAATCATGTGGTTATGCTGAAGCTGCTGCTCGTCACTCCAAAGCTATGGATGCATCTCTTGGTGATGTTGTAGCTGCAGCTGTAGAGAAGGCTATGGCAAAAGCCCTTGACAGTTTATTTACGAATCTTTCAGAGACAATTGGGCAAGTTTTCACTTTTCAGTTGTCGCAACTTTTGCATGTTACTGCGCATCCAAATGTTCCTTCTGAAATCGCAGTTTCTGATGAAAATATAAAGAAACACCAATCGGCAGAGGCCTCGCCTCGCAGTACTGATGACACCGCAGCTCCCGCAACTCCTGTCGAACCTGAGGGCTTTAACAGTCACGAGACTGGTTCAGATACCACTGAGAGCATGGATTTAGATGCTCGAACGTGTAAACGTCGTGCTTCTCCAAACTCCCCGAGAGCAACTACCCTCCATAAACTAAAAGCTAAAAAGAGTCAAAATGACAGGTTAACAAAGGATGATTTCCTCAAGGATAACATTCTACAGACGGCAGTAAATACTGCCGGAATATCGTCAACATAGGAAGCTTGAAAGTGCTGCAGTGGAACTGTCGTTCCATTTTTGCTGCAGCCGCTGATCTGTTATATCTCTGTGAAGAACTTTCTCCTGATTTGATTATTTTGCAAGAAACTTGGTTATCCACAGAAAAGAGTTTAATTTAAAGAACTATCGCAGTTTTCGTCTAGATCGCCCTTCTCGTAGAGGGGGATTACCATTTTTCATCTCAACAAAAATTTGTCATAGAGCTAAGATTAGTCACCAGTCATTCTCTGCTGAAAGTGAGATTCCATTGGATTTAACGCTTCCTGGATGCGCCCCATTTTCGATAGTCAATGTTTATTTTCCTACAGGAGTTCTCAATACAGGAGTTCTCGATGCCGTGCTTGCAGCCTGCAGAAAGGATCTAATCATAGCTGGTGACTAATTCTCACCACGTATCATGGGGTTATTGGTCCGACTCTTGTGGTAAGAGATTGTTGGATTGGGTTTCGTCAAATAATCTTAACTGTGTAAATTCGAGAACCCCAACTTATGTATCCCGCAAATCACGTTCGGTGTTAGACCTAACTTTTTCCAGTTCGGGTTGTGCAATTTTCTCCTGGTCTACTATCACGTCGGCCACAAATAGCGACCATCTTCCAATAATTTTTGAGGTCATGCGACCAATTAATTTAGTCGAAAAGCATGTCCGCACCTTTGTTAACTATAGTAAATTTCAAGATTCACTGCGATCAGCTTTAAATAAACAGGTTGGTCTAAATGATGAAGTTAAGGCAGTTAATTTGTGTCAAGTGATAAGTGACAGTTACAAAAAATCCAGCTTCAGTATGCAGTCAACTAAAGGGGGTACTTATTCACCATGGTGGAATCCGGAGTGTGAAGGCGAATATAGAAGAAGAAAGGCAGCCTGGAGAAAGTTACTGTATAATCAATGTCCACGTAATTGGAATGACTATAAATTTGTTGCAACTACATTCAGGCAAACAGTTGACCAAGCGAAAGAAAATTATAACACTAAACATTACAGTTACCTATCGCAGTCTAGTAATAAAAAAGCCCTATTTAGGTTTCTACGGTCTAAAAAGATTGTTTCAGCCCCAATAAATGTAGAGTCTGTTAGCTTAACTTCCACTGAATTGGTACAATCACTGGAGGAGATTGCAAAAGGCTTAGAGCGTCGATTCACATCACTTCGCCCCTATCATATACCGGCGCCTGAAACAGCTAATGATTACATAGCAGTCACATTAGAAGAATTAATGAGAGTGGTAAACATGCTGCCAGCTTCAGCCCCAGGTCCTGATGGCATAACTACAGCAATGATAAAACTATTATTCGAATTATCACCCCAGGATTTGCTTAATCTTATAAATTTCTCGATTAAAAATGCATGGATTCATCATGACTGGAAGGTTGCCAAAATAATTCCACTACTCAAAAAACCGGGTGATGGATATGCAATAGATAACATTAGACCTATTTCTCTGACCTCAAATCTCGTAAAGTTAATCGAGAGAGTTCTGTATGGTCACATCGATAGGTGGATAGGCGAGAACCAAATATTAAGTGATTCTCAAATAGGATTCAGGCCCGGCTGCTCAATTTGGTGTGCTCATGTTGACTTGGAGAGTCGAATTCAACTCGCTCGCCGCAACAACCAGTACGCTGCCTTAGTCACATTAGACATTGCGAAGGCGTATGACAGTGTCGATCACAGTATCTTAATCAACAGACTCGAAAGTGTGAGTCTCCCACAGTACATAATTGCATGGATTCAAAATTTTCTAAGCGGACGCACATTTTATTGCTATCAAAACGGTGTGTCTTCTCGCGTTTACAAACAGACAAGGGGCGTTCCTCAAGGTGCAGTACTTTCCCCCGTATTATTTAATATTTTACTAAATCACATCCCGACACATCATGACGTACAGGTATACGTATACGCTGATGATATCGCATTTTTCTCAGTATAAAATGATATTCATAGCTTATATAAAAGTTTGCAATTGTATTTTAATCAGATTGAAATTTGGCTAAAAGGAATACAAATGTCGCTAAATATCAGCAAAAGTGCAATCATTGTTTTTCCCTTAACTTTTTCTATCCGAATAACACTGTCGTATGGCCAGGAGATTATTCCACAGGCGCAATCTTTAAAATATCTGGGAATGATTTACACAGAAAAGCTTAATTGGAAGACACACATAGAATACATCGCATCTAAAGGAGCACGCGCAGTTGGTTTATTACGACGAGTCAGCAGCAATTGTTTTGGAATGCGCAGAGAGACCTTGCTGATGATTTATTGTATGTATGTCCGCCCCATTCTAGAGTTTGAATGCGTGTTATTTTCTGGAGGTCCTATTTATAAATTACGCCCTCTGGTTCTTTTAGAACGCGAATCACTACGTCTATGTCTCGGCCTTCCAAAATATGTAGCGAATAATATTCTTTATCATGAAACTCACCTGCCTTCTCTTCAAACTCGTTTTCGTATACTGACAGTCCAAACGTTACTGAACATACATGCTTCTCCCCAGAGACGCTCCTTCTATATGTTTATTAGAGAACCGGCTGCATTCTTTGGGAATCAATGGTCGAGACTGCATTGTCCCCAGGTAGTTTTTGTGCAGAAACTATTAGAGCCATTAGAAATATCAATCCGTGATGTGGATTTTCAAAATTTCCCTACTGCGACAGTAAGCGTTGAATTCGATGATATATTTCCTAATAATGCTAAACTCCTGCCTATTCGATACCTAAAAAGTTGGCTAGATGACCACCTCGAGAACCTCCAAATAAATGCAGTAATAGCCACATATGCTTCTGTCAGTGAAGAGAAGGCAGGTGTGGGTATTTTTTCGGCATCCTTAAATTGGTCTTTCTCCCTTCGACTACCCGACTTTACGCCAATATTTCAGGCGGAGTTATTAGCGATCATCCTAGCTCTACGAAAACTTCCCACATCTATTACTTCAGCCGTAATCTTAACCGACTCCTTGTCTGTTTGCACCGCTTTATCAGTGCCCAATTCATCTATCATTCTCCGTGAATTTCATTCATCCATCCCCCAACATTTACGCCTTATCCATCTGGTATGGGTGCCTGGGCACGTGGGCCTCACTTTAAACGAATCTGCAGACGCACTAGCAACGGCATCTCTTAACGGCCCGGTACTGAGGATTCTAAGACCTTCGGCATACGTCACTTCTGCGAGATTAAAGAAATTTTCTGTCCAAGAAGAACAGGCCTAAATCATGTGTACTCAATAACACCGATTTTCAGCACCTTAGGTTTCCTTGGCACAGCAGATGGTGTTCAACAAGAAAATTTGATGTGTCGTTTACTAGAATGCGTTGCCGAATACCAAGGCTTAATTTCTATACCCATAGGTCTGGTTTAGCGCCTTACCCTCAATGCTTTTATTGCAATGAACCCGAAACTATGGATCATTTCTTTATAGAGTGTCGTAGGTTCACCATGCATAGAAAACGACTTCTAGAAGGTCCCCTCCGCCAACTTGGATTGACCATTACGCTACCTATCATTCTATCTCTGGGGGCGTCGGCACTAGGACACTGTAATAGGAACGTATGTGATGCCATATTTAATTTTGTAATGGAAACAAGGCGACTGCCATGCTAAGTTTTTTTCACAAGACAACAAAAGTATTTGCTTCAAATTTTAAGATGCTATAGCATGAAAATTAATATTAACGATTATAATTCATCGATTATCTCATTCTTAAGTAATAAAATCCCATTTAGGTATCCTTCATTTTTCTTCCCACTGCCGCCCGATTCATGGCCAATCCCCCGTAGTGGGTTGTGCTATATCTACAGGCACCAAACCAAACCAAACGTGGCCAACGGGAGAAGAGACACGTAGCCGAAGAGAGCAGCCCAGCTACGCTCTGGGACGACGAGGAGCAGGAGGAGCTGGAGGCCGGACAGGACGGGTGGATCGCGGAGACGGCGGCAACCCAATGGAAGCTGTTCTTCAGCTGCCGCGGCCACGACCCGCGAGCTGAGCGAACGCCCCACCGGAAGCCGCAGCTACAGGCTGACGGCGCCGCTTCCCGGATTCCCTGCGGCTACGATCCGCAGGCTGGCGGAGTTGACCGGGCGATCCAGGCGCCTCGGTCACCCCACCGTCCTGACCCGAACCAGGCCAACCGTGGACCGAACGTCGGACACAGCGACGTCGAGCCTACGACGCATCGGCGGGCCCAACGACGTGTCGTCGGAAGCCGCGACGACGAGGTGATGTGGCCACGTCGAGGGACTTATTGTAAATATTTTGGACTTATGAATTTTAATATCAGAGGATTTCGGGTATTTATAGAATTAACTGGTGCTGTAAATTGTTTTGTTTTGTGCTGTTTTCTTTGTCATTTGTTCTTTCAATTATAAATGTTTGTCTTAAACGAGCGACTTGTCCCTGCCTGTCTTTAGTCCACCGAAATACGTGACATCACTACGTGGTGCGAGCAATGCTGTAGGGTGTCCTCTTTTTTTCTCTCCTGCATTCTCTTTTTTTAATAAACCAATGTTAACTGCTTTCAAAGTAACCGTAATGTTCGGCCTTCTCGCTTTAAATGATGTATTTTGATCCATATCACAGATACGCAAACGCATTATCCACATACAATCAGTCATTCCACGCGATCAGGCGCATCGCGCTCTTCTTACTTTTCTAAAAGAACCTAACTTTAGTTCACGTTTGTAGCCTATACTTCTAATCTCGGGTGACGAAACCTCAGATACTATTTCTTCTATTTCGACATTCATTAGTGGCGTCACCTGCAGCGACCGGCCATATTGTGTATGACATGTACGGTCTGTGTTCTGCTTAATTCTTAGAGATTTGCCAGATTTCTCTTTCTTTCCACTTCCCTCCTCTTTTTTTTTCTATCTTGCATTTCTATGTTACTCTCTCCTCTTTTCTGAAGAGTAGGCAGGCGTTGTGCCCCTCCCGGTGGCAGTTGTCAGCCTGCTCCTCGCTTTCCCTTTCCTGTCTAGTGTACAGTATGTTTTCGAAACAAGTAATAAATAAATTCAGAGATACTCCCCACAGACATGGCCACTTATGATACATTCGCATGGTCGTTCTCTGCCTATCAAGTGCTCTGGCTGCACCAGAGGTGCTTCTGCGGGTCGAAATAGAGCGCTCGGCACACAGTCGGTTCGTTCTTACAGAGGGCCTCGCTCTAGCTCAGAGCACTCGGAGGCGCTCTCATCTTCGACCTGTGAGCCACGACCGAAATCAGAGCAGTTCCGTTCATCTGGCTCCTGCAGCTTCCGCGGTTGGCGTGGCGTGGTGCCTCGGCGCGTTGCGAAGCCTTGTTTGTTTGCAGCAGAAGCAGCGCTGAGGTGTTTCCTGTTCTGGCCCCTGATTCCTCCGGCGAGCGGCTGCTGCTGCTTCGACTCGGTCAGTGGAACCGCGAAATTCTACTTACGTGGCCTCGCAGTATAGACGGCGGTACGATCGAACTATACGGCAGCACCCCAACCCAGAGTCAAGGTTAATCCTAATTACTGAGATACTTTTATGGCAACATACACCTAATTGCTTGCTACAGTTTTGCTTGCCGACCTGTAATATAAATTAAGCAGTGCCAGCGCCAACTTGAACTGCGATTTTACTTTGTGTTCTATAGCGGCGGCACCAGCACGGAACGGTGGCGTTTCCAACGGAGTGAGGCGGTGACTCAGCGGTACGTGCACCTTTATAGAAAAAGCGGCAAAAACACGAAATCGCGAATGACGTCGACGACGTCATTGGGCAATTCACTTTATCGCTGCAGCTCCAAGTCGACGAAGGTTTCCATGCGGGAGAATTGTTAAACCATCCACAGAGCAGTTGAACCAGCTTCGAGCGGGAGCGGACCGTATTAGCCACGTGTGCTGCATGCACGCCGTGCGAAAGCTCCAAAAAACGACCGCACCAACGTTTTTACGGTGTTCCCTCGAGCCACAGGTGCACAGGAACATTTCGACGTACTGCGGAATTTCTACACAGGGCTACACATGTCTGCACGCAGAAATAAACATTTCATTACAAGCGACAGATATATTACGCTATTGACAACTTATGAGCCCACAACGAAAGAAGCTGTGCCAGAAAACACAACCTGCAGGATTCTGCGGCTGCAAGATGATGCGTTGCGCATCGGCACAGCACAAGATATGTACGCGCTACAAAGGGAACAAAGGCGCCACTACAACACCAGGCGACCATCGTAATGCGCTAACAGCGTGCTGGGGAACAGCGCGGCCAATGACTGCTGTTAGAGCAATGATACGTGATGCAGACGACGGGGAAGAATTCGCACACACGGCGCTTCCAGTGATTTTGAACTTGAGGTTTCCGGAACCTTTGTTGTGCGTGTACTCACTAGGTCACTGAATAGGCCACTGATTCTAAGAAGTCGGTCACATTCATGACAACAAGTAGTTTATAAAGCAGAAAAAGATTGAAAAACACGACAAATATATACGTCCCGCAAACAAATCTCACGGCGGCAAGGTAGGCCGGGGGAACTCCAGCAGTTTATGTTATTTTGCTGTGCGCGTTAACATTGGCACGTATTTAGTGGACGTAAGTCGACAGAGCACCAAAAAATTATGGACGAACGGAGACGTACGTCTGCGTTTTTTTTTTTGTTTTTTTTTTTTTTTTTTTGTTTGCCGTGCTGCTTCGCCAATCACACAGTACGTTCCCGTCCTCTGTCAGTTTTCTTTCTTTTATCTTCTTTGTTGCGACGTTTTCCCGATGTGAATGTCTTAGAAGCTATCCATATCATCGGTCTTGGTCTATTTTGCACAGATTGGCACGACGAGAACCATCGGCGGCCGCAAGTGCGCGTGTAAGGCCGGAGTTGACGGAAAGTATAAATGCCGCGTTTGCCATCGCCGTAGATTGAGACGACACACAACCGTGTGCCAGCCGCAGACAGAGCTGAGGAGTGCGAGTAAAAAAAAAATCAACCCAATATAAGAACTGTTTTTTTTTTTTTGGTATTTCACTATGGAAGAAGACTGAGTCACAGAGAGGAAGGCAAAATGACGACTACAAATGCGCTTCTTCACATTCGGTGGTGAAGTTCCGGAGCCGTAGCAGTTGCTTAGGCGAGGACACAGAATTTACTCGAAACAGCTCCTTTATTGAACGACTCCTTTGTTTATGTTGGAACATTGAGACAAAAGCAGAGCAGCTTCGAAAATGTACGTACCGTTGCCTAAGGAACGCATGCATCCGTGCTTTCCGTCATTTTAGCAGGTGAGGCCTCGATGAAAACCGATGAAACTGAATGACCTCACCAGCTTCCGTCTGGGTGGAATAACTGTTCGTGCACCCGAAAACTAACAAATTTGTTCGGATTTGCTATCTGCTAGGCATTTTGGCCACGCAAGACACTAATAACGACGGAACGTAATCAACCAAAGTATGTTGCGGCTGCGACTGCTGCGCCCGGCACGGTCATCACATGCCCCTGCATTCACGGCGTGGCCACATGAAGGAGCCACCCGACCAAACTCTTCCACGCTGTTTCCCGTCCTAGCTTGCCGAATAAATGCTTTACAGAGAAGCTACGCTAATGAGCTACACAAATCGGTGTGTGTGTGTGTGTGTGGGGGGGGGGGGGGAGGCAACTTCAAATTTGGGGTTTTGGGGGTGGGCCAACCTAAATTTGGGGTTCAATACCACACAACAAGAAGGTTCAATACCTCACACGGGGCGCGCACCACCTGATAAGACACGCCTTTGTCGTTATTGAGTTCGTGCGAACGTTAGCAAAAATCTCGCATACTCGAGAGGCGTCTTGAGCCGAGCAATAACTTGATAAAAGTGAAAACAACTAACGGCAATAAAAGAAGAAAAAGTCTTCACGGATGTATACCAATGTGAGCAACATTATATATATATATATATATATATATATATATATATATCAAAGAAAGCAAAACTGCATAATCGAGATCTGAGACCCTTCGCGACTTTTAGGGGACTTCTAGGACTTCTGGGACTTTTAGGGTTGATGGCTGTCCTTAGTGAAGGTTGATCATTCCCGCCACCTGCTCGTTCTCAACAAAGCCACGGACGCCGCGGGGCTCCCACGTAAGCTGCGCTGCTGGCACTTGCCATTCTTGCTCCGTGACCTTGCCCGTCCGATTTCACTGGCGCAGCCATACAAACTCATCGCTGACTAGCAACGCGATGACTGTAGAACTTAACTAATGAATTGTGGCGCAATTAGTTAAGCTATGCACCAACTCGCCAACGCACTACCTCGCTAAAGATTGTAGAACGCACTGGGAGAAAAAAAAATCGAATTACTGGCTGAAAAAAAAAAAACCCGCAGCGTAATTGCCGACTATGCGGCTGAGGTATACGCAAGCCAGTCTTTTTTCCTTTTTTTTTTTTGCAAATGATGATCAATACCTTGTAATGTAAAAAGTAGTGACAGCAACGCAGGCTGCACTGCTGGCTCACATCTGATGCCGAACACGCTACCATGGACTTTCACCGTCGCCCAACAAAAACGAAACGAATACACGTGACAAAACACGCAAGCAGCCCGTACCTTAGGTTTCGGTACTCGGGAGTTCGGTGACATTACTATTCTTGTCAGTCGAGTATACTTCTGGAGCGCGGGCTGACCGTTCAGCCGTTTCTTGGCTGTTTTGAGGTTGCTTTTTGTCTCTGTGGTCGCGCTTTACCACACTGTGACGGTGCGGTAAACTCTGCGACTTTTTTTAGCGCTTTCGGCCTTGTAACTCTGCCACGCTACAAGGCGCGGCGGCGTACGTGCCCTCGGGTGAAAACAGCCCCCGCGGGATTTGACAGTTTTTGCGAGAACTACACCTGGCACGGAGAGGGGTCACCTGTACGTGACCGCACGAGCGCGCGCGCGCGCCTGACGATATTTTCTTATACAGAGTACGTGGTAGCCCTCTGATGGATAAATTGAGCTCGATTCAAAGCGCTATACCCTTTTCCCGTAATTGATGACCCACTTATTGGAATACGCTGGGCGACGCCGCGTCCCTTCCCAAAGGTAACACTTTGGCGTCAACGTGCAGATAGATTAGAATGTGGGCAACCCTTAAACGCAGGTTGCAGCATTGGAGCAATATACTGGACGAAAATATACGACATAAGCCAACGAATAAAAAAGTCGCAGTTTCAATTGCGATAACAAATTAGTAGAGAGCTATACGGAGTAAGGATAGTATTTCTATGGGCTCTATAAACTTGCAAACATTCGCTTACTAAATGAATTAACATACATAGTGTCAGCGCTCACAAGCAAACATGAATAGATCACACTCGATGACCGCACATAACTTCTGTCAAAACGCTGGCGTGAGCAAACGTGGCTGCAGCAACGAATGAAGGTTCGTGCGGTCTATCGCTTCAACGGAAACTGACCGGCGAAAACACAGTGCGTATAAAGGTAGGAGCCGTGTGCAGATCGCTTTAAAGATGCGGTGCGCGCGACCGCCTGCAGGCGCATAAAGTACACGTGCGCAGTTGCTGGCCCAGTAGAAGCTGCACCCCCTCCCTCCTGTGCTGCATTCCCGCTTTCCTCCTTTCGGGTGCGAGATTGAGTCTCCAGTACCCCTTGCGTCCGGTCGAACGATACGCAGTTGGTGCCGCAGCACTGTGTCGCCCCCTCCCTCGCTCTCTCCCTCCCATCCCCCCATGGCCTTTCGCGCGACGGAAGAAGTCGTGTTTTCTCAACGCCGTGCGTTCGCTCTACGTGAAAGCGCGCGGCGACGATTTTATCGCCCTTTGACTTTATACGGAACCTCACGGCGACGGCGACGATGACGGCAGGGATCCGCTTGGAATGTCCATATAATTGCTATCACAATAAAAATAAAACCTGCACGGCGCGCAGGCTCGTGCAGACGAGTGTAGTGCCGGGCAGAGTCTATGACATCGTGTTCTGCAGTTGACTCACTGGGCTGCAGCCAATAAGAGCAGATTGTGCGGCGTCTTCTGCGCCTGACATCGTACTTAACGGTTGCGTTTGTGCTCTTGCCCGAAACTAAAATCAATGTACGAGTTTCCTTTCCTGCAACAAATCTATACAAATTTCAGTTAAATACATCGCGAATATTCGCGCAGCGCACGAAGACAACTTATATCAGCCTATAATTAATACAGCTAGTGATCTTAAACTGTCTGAAACAACGTGCACCATCACTATGGAAGATAATTTTGTATTCTTGGAGGATTAGCTCACCTTTCTCCTGCGACCATCTTGAACACACGGTCACTCAAGCACTTCGCCGCCCATCCATGCAGCGAACCTTTATTATCGTCGCCATATCAGCGCCTACAAACACAGACAAAATGGCGGCTTGCGTTTACAACGCCTGTTTGTTTGTCGTCTGCTGTCTACACTCATTGAAACTGCGGTGTAGAAAGTAGTTTTCATGCTACACTACTGCTGTAAAAATGCCTGCATGTAGGTGGGCGGAGCTACTTTTCCTAACCAACACCGAATAAAAAAATGACCTCTTTCTAAACTATTGCTACACCCGTCTCGTCAGTGTAGGTAGAAAAAAAGCCCTGTTGAAGTTATTGCCGGAAGTATCTAAATGAGAAGACGAGGAATAGATCTAACGCCTCACGTCAGCACACTGGTCTTCATCTATTGATCATTATGAGGCAGCTTTACCACTTTCAGCTCGCCCAGAGACGAACATGCGGCCCGATCTTATGCTTGAGCCCATTTTATGAATATCAGCCCATCTTATGCTTGAAGTGCAAGGATACAACGTCGTGACATGCAAGTTTTAGAAAATACCACAAAATAAATGCAAAGGTGCGAACAAGTAAGGCTTCAGACTTCAGACCACAGCTTTGCTACCTTTACGGGACTAAACTTGTTTACTTTTGCCTTTATCTTTAGGTGATGCGCATACGACAACCGGGCATTTTATCTTCCGAGAGGTCATCTTCCACTGACGCTTCATAAGTGCAAAACATAAGAAAATGAAACTAAAGCACAGCAATGGCCAACGCTGAAGTTTGCAACTACGGAGTCGATAGAGAAACTTACTGTAGAAAGCACAAGTTGCACTTTTGACCATTATTTTCCGTCAGTTTTCAGAACCACTGGAAGTCCGAGGAAGCTGTGCACAAAAGCCCCACACCTGGAATAAATATAATGTCGCATTACGTGCTTCCCAAAACGGTATCAAGCGGTTGCTTTCATTTCTCTACCCCAAAGAATGTACATTCTACGTTTCCTTTTTTGTTTCCAGCAAAAGAATCCTCGCGGCCTACGAACTCAAATGCAATGCCATAATTTTGGCGTGCTTACGGACACGCTAAGAGCTATTTTTCTTCACTTAGAAAGGCAGTGAGGAATGAGGTTCACGTAAAAAATGCCTTCTGGCCGCATAAAAATAGAAAGCCAGAGAGACAGAAACACAGCACCGGGAATGCCATGTGGCTTTTACATTGTCAGTGAAAACATTTCCAGTGTTTTTGTTTTATCCTTCGCAGTAAATACAGGGATGCTTGAAGAATGGAATCTGTTATTTTAAACATATATTCCGACCGATACAATATTAAGTTTTTGCTCACCTCAGTAGCCGTAATATCAACGTTTGCTAACGGGATTTAGTGAGAAAGGTAGGCTGAAGCCGAGCATAAAACACGGACTGTGGAAGTATGAAAAGTTGGAAGCATTTCTATTTTTTTTCCATCACGGCGGCTTTATGGCCTATGAGCTATAGGCCTTCGTGGGGATTTTCTTAAAAATGCCTCACACCGCATAAAGATAAAGGCGAGTGTGAAAGTATCGAATAATAACTGAGCATTCGTCGAAAACATACAAACTGAATGAGGACACGACTAAAGCCTTAAATGAAAAACGCTCCGCTGCGTTGCCTTCTCGAGCAAAACCGTGAGGGCCGGTGCCGCCTTCAAGGTATGATGAACGATTTCCTCGAAAAAACCGGAAGTACTTTAAACCAGCCAGAGAGATATCATTTCGCTACCTGCCCACCGAGCGATTTCTTGACTTCGAGGCTGCAGGAAAGAGAAGTTTAGAGAAACGCCAACGCTCAGACTGCTTGAGCGAAAACTCTCTAAATGTACAATACAAAATAGACTGCAGTTTCAATTGTAACCGGAAACCCTAATGTGTTTTTTTCTCGATAGTAACGACTTTTTTTATCGCTGCAATAGTACCGACTGCAATCACGGCAGGCGAGCACTGAAATAGTTGCATTATTTCTGCGTTGTATATGACATCAAGGTATATCTTCGTTTAGATTTGCATCCATCCACTGTGCAATTTGTTCTGCATTAACTTTCTCTGCAATGCATGTGCCCTTTTTTAACTTTTGATTTTCATTTGAAAATTGTGGACTTTTATAAAGAAACATTGCAATTTTTAAGGTCGTTAAAATACAATTTCTGTTCCCTAATTTTGTGAATCCCCTTCTTGAGTGCTTCGGCAATACTCCTGCGTGCTGCAGTATTCTTTTGCGATAAATTTTATTACCGAGAACGGGTGTGTCCAGCCCGCTCTTTGAAGTTTTTCGCCAATATCATGCTGCTATCTTGTATAGAAATCATATACGCATGACAATTTCGCTTCAAGAACGCTGCGCACCGGAGGTGGAAAAAAAGACAGAAACCATTGGCGATGACTGTCAGTGTAGACGAACACCCGAACGCTTCTAGAAAAGTTATCACTTGATGAAAGGGATTATACGCTTGAAGTAGCACAAGTTTTAGCAGTGAAGATATTGTAGCATTTCATATTTCGTTGCATAATTCCGCTGGGAACAGAGTCATCGACCAGCGCATCTGTAGCGCTAATATAGGTAGCTAGACATGTAAGATGATTATGTAGGCGAGTTGGCCTCAACAGCGCGAGCGCCGGCGTAGAATGTGACTGCCCTCCTCCTCCGCCACCACCGATGCCTTGCCCCGCAACCGCCAAAGGAAAAGAGATTGGCGGGATAGAGAGAGAATAAACTTATGCAAAAGAGCACACGAGCGTAGGTAGCTCCTCCGCTCTGCAGTGGGTGGTCCCCCAGTCCAGGAGTCCAGCGGCCTTAGCTGTCTTTCTCGCTCGGTTGACCAGGTTAAGCATGTCCGTCGAGTCGGAGCTGGACAGCGCTGCCTCCCATTGCCGTGTGGTGGGGTGTGTTATGGGTGTGAGCTGTGGTGTGCTTGCGCAAGGGAAATGAGGAGCACTGTTCTCCCCGAGTGCTCCGCAACAGAATAAGAACCGTCAGGCAGCTGCAAGCTCTCACGCTACAGCACGTATACTTTTCAAAAAGCTATAATAGTTGGCGTTCGGCGACCAAAGCACCGCACAACTCGGCTCTGCGAGAGCAGGTGATCTTTGCACCAGCGACTCTGTATCGGCGGTCAATATCAGACCAGCACCAGGGCCGAAAGAGAAAAAATAACCCTATTCGCTTTAAAACGAAACACATTAGTCACGTTTCTTTCCCTGCCTTTGGTTTTTACAGTGCAATCGATTTCAACTGTAAACATCGTTAGTGAAAGGAGAGTCTTAGGTTTATTTCGCTTTCTGCTTTGTATAGATTACTGTGTAGTAGCAAAGTCACTATTGCCGCGGCCCTACACAGCAAACAATGAAGCCATTGATAGCATAGGCGAAAAGAATATTGTTTTCTGTTATTTGAAATGTGCAAGTTAATGGGAAAAGGAAAACGAAACTGGAAGGAAACACATTTGGAAGCAGGTGGAAGCCGAACCCAAAGCATCCACATTAAGTGCGCGGTGCTCTCTGCTGCCAGGGTCGAGACAGCTCACTAAAACTCCCGCGGTTTTTGTACACAAACACAGAAATGCACAAGATAGTGTTATGGAGGACGACCACCGCGGTAGATTTATGGTAGATGAACGAGACGACCAACCCAAGACCGCTGCACGCTAAGGAGTACGGTGCTCCATCAAATCAGGTTCGATTGCGGCTGCCGCAACCGTCTATTTCTTTGAGTATTTGTGCATGGCTATATATAAAATAGACCATGGCAAGGATGACAAGCGCGAATTATCCTCTCTTCCACTTTCACTTCAATTTGTCTTCTATGTAAATTAGGTTCATAATTTTTTTCGCGTCTGAAACTAAATGTACAATAAAAAAAATTCCTAACTCTTTTTGACTTCTCTGTGCCCTGACTGTTCATGGCTTGTAATATGATCGTTACTTATGATTGGGCCTCTCATTGTCCGTAATTCTTTTCGCTTTCTAGCATACTTCTCTTCAACTCTGTCGGTCTTTTGTGGCCTGAGGCAGCCTACGAAGGTCGCCTGCTCTTTTATAGTACAATGTACTATGCGACATCTGCAGTTCTTTAATGCGTGTTGATAGCACAACCACTGTTATTGACACTAGCGGCGCTGGCTTACATTTACATAGCTATGCTATAAACACGTGTTCGTAAATGCCCAAGAATGCGGAAGAGGTGACAGACGGCTGCGTCACTCACGTGGAATGTACTGACCCTCGATTGGCCCTTCCACTGTGGCCACTGTCTCCGTGTACTACAGGGTGACGGCATTTGCGTCCTCAAATAAACTGAGACACGATGACATGGAGGTTCATGGAAATATTATTCTTCATTAACAGGAGCGGTGACAAGTATCAAGTGTTTCCTCTGCCATACTATGCAACAGCGAGTTTCTTGATGTAGCGGTCCTATCGTGATATTGCTTTTAACGCTTAGTTTCCGTTCAATATTTTTTCTGTGAAACTACATCCAAACACAGTTTACGGATGTGTGCAATTCATGAAAATACACATAACTTTCCTTGTTTCTTTCTCTCTTTTTTTGCTTGATATGGTTGTGGCTAAAAATCTTCGAAAATGATTTAAAATCTTCGATTTTACTTGTAGAAACCATGACCTGAGAATTAGACCGATGTAATAATGGACTCCTGAATAATTGTGACCAACTAGGGTCCCCTAACGTGCATCCAAAGCATAGTACACGAGCGTTCTTGTATTTCGCCAACACAAAAATGCGGGCGCCGTGGCCCGGAAGTGAACCCATGACCTCGTGCTCTGCTCCAACACAATAGCTGCTAAGCCACAACGGCCAGCTGCTAAATATGTAGCCCTTGATACTCAGTAACTATAATCATTCTCTTCTTACAAATATAGCAACTGCTTTGTTAAAACATAGTGTGATAAATAAAATCGTATGCACGATGTATGCGAGTCGGAAAATGGCCGCTCGGCCCTAGCTGGCCAACTTGATACCCCAAGGCTCCTAAAGAGAGCGCCACCATTGAATTTCGTTTTGAGCACTCCCGTTTAACTCTCCTAAATCCCAATCCGGAGAGGGGAAACGCGTGAGAAGGGGCGCCGTATCAACCACCTAGCGTTTTGCGAGAGCACGTGAAAGCGGGATTCGCATTAGCAATTCATATTAGGCGACGCTTTAGACCGTGTGACTAAGCGCCCATTTATTCTTCTCAGAGAGCACGAAGGAGTAATAAAGGTGTCAGCAAAGGAATCCGCGAGCCGCGAAATCACCGGAGGTTATGCAAGACGGCGATCATCCTGTGTTAAAATATTTAGCCTTGTCTTTTCGTTGATGATCCTGTATCGCAAAAAGTAATTTATTGAGTCAGGAGACCAAAGAGTCAGGTTACTTCTCAGCGTGTTATTTATGACCTAGAATGACTGCAGTTGTATCACGTTTTATCTTAAGATGAACAAGAAAGTGTATTTCGGTTAGATGCTTTCAGAGAAACCATCTTACACAACACCTAAGTGATCCCAAAGAAAGGTACAAGATTAATGGAATTCGCGTACTTTAAACACGCGTGCAAAACGATAGCAACACGAAGAGGAGACAGGATGAGTGCTATCTAATAATCTGAGTTTATTAGGAGCAAAGTACGAAAGAAAAACACCGTCTGCGCCTGCATGTCATTCGGAAACATTATATAATACGTCAGCAAAAAGCTGTGTCCCACCCTAACAATAAAATAGAAGGTTCTGCTCAAGAATTATTATACTGTCTTTGTATTAGGAAGTTTCATACAAAGTCACGCACATTTTCATTTTTATGCTTGAATACGATTCTAAATTTTCGAGAAAAAATATTTCTGTAAGGAGTAAACTGAAACACTAACCCCTTTTGCCAGCAATTCTACCATACCAACAGTGGCGCGCTCGGATAAGCTACTTGAGAAAATCTTACCCAGATGGCGCTCGCATCCTCCGCAGGTCAAATTGGGACTTGGCCTGCCAAATTCGTTTGGGACACGCGCGCGCGTCGGGGCAATAGCAAAGAATTAATAAAATAATAAAAATGTTCCACAACCTTCACATTTTAATATAAGACGACTTATATTGCCCCTGAAAAAAAAACGTCTTCCCAGCAATGCATTTCTGTTTAAAAGTGGAGCCGTTTTTAAGGGGATCGGTGTAAGCTTGGTCTTTGTAAGCTGGCTTTCCCACGTTGTGTTGCAGTGAATGAAGCCTACTTGCTGGATGCGAACGATGCGATGCCAGCGGGTCCCGATAACGCTATCGCGTTCCAGTCGTAGAGGCGAAGCTTAATCATCCTCCAATTTTTATGTGACACTGAGCAGCTCTCATCAAAAATGCGTTCTGCACGGTGGTGGATGTTTTTACGTGATACGTACAGCGTGGTATGTTTTAGACACAGTGCAGTTTGGTCACGTAGGTGACGAAAACGGCAAACAATGACAACCCAATGCTAAAACACTAAACACGCTCGCACTTGCCCCGGGCGTTAGAAGCTGTGCAGTGAAAACTGAGTTAGCTCCAGGCCACCAGTTATGACTGCTGGCGTAAGAAAAATCAGGTTACCGTTCCCAATCAAAGTTCTTTTGGACTAGAGACAGCTTAGTTCACTCACTCAGTTCCCAATTTCGGCAGTCACTATTTCTCAAGACGGTTGTTATGGGAATATCATAGTAAACGCGATCAACTTTAAGCATTATGACAATAAGACAGTAGAGTCAGTACGCCCGAAGACAGTAAAGTAGCTAGCCGGTACTTTACATATTTGGAGAAGGTCATGCTATACTCGCTTAGAAAGGTTAGAACACTTAGATATGTTTTAATAGTTTCTAGCTTCTTTCTCCTTCACCCTTCTTCACGGCACCAAGGCGATTCACTTTTCGAATCCTGTTGCTTGAAAAAACTCGAGAAAACTACTCCTAGCTAGTTACTGTCTTTATTCTCGGATTAGATCAATCTATACTTAGATCCGTTCAATATAGTCGTCTGAGGCAAGCGAACCGCAAATACCTGCGATACTGCGATTGTCAATCACACACGCAAGAAAGTAGCTTAGGTAAAGACTGCCGTAAAACTGAATCAATAAAAGGAAATGGCTCATCAATAAATTTACCGCTAATTATGGAGCCAGTAACAGCCGAAGTGCTGCATTGGTCAAACGGTATCTGAATATTTGAGTATTACGAGTCAGTTATAATAAGCCCTACTCAGGTACAGATAGAGCGTTTATCAGACCTCCGCCTTTGTGGCGCTTGAGTAATTTACTTCTTCACTCCAGCGATAGAAGCATTTTTCGTTTAATGGTGTCAGTTTCTGTGGCCTTTATTGTAGGATGTTTCGCGTATCAGGTTTGAGACGTATTATGCACGATATCGGGTGAAATGAGGTATTTTGAACAGCTATAACAAAAATGCTGGAGATTTCGAAAGTTATGCATACAGCCATTGTTGAAATTCACAAATGTGGCCAAGTAAAACCTAAAAGTCGTGCGCGCTGTGTTTTCGCCGCTTAGTTCGCGCTGAAGCGATAGGTAGCACGAAGGTCAATTCGCTCGCTGCTGCTGAAGCGCTTCCTCACTCCAGCATTTTGACACAGTTTCCGCGGTCATCGAGTGAGATGTGTGTCCATGTTTGATTGTGCGCAGGTGACATCATGCTTGTTAATTTAGTTAGTAAGCAAGTGTTTACAAGTTTACACGGCCGACAAAACTACTATCCTTACTTCGTGTAACTGTCTACTAATTTGATATCGCAATCGATGCTTCGTCTTTCGGGCGAAACTGCACCTTTTTGGCACTCGTGACAGCTATAGCGCTTTGAGATGCTGTGCTAGGCTACAATATTTTCGGGATTGAGCCACGGAAACGGTTCGATAACAAGAAAGAAAACTGGTGCGGTGAGCCGAAGGAATCTATTCGCTTTAAAAGCAACAGTCGATGCCTTCACCCTATGGGCAGGCTTTAGGAACTTGTGCTGAATTGAGGGGGACGTCACTGAACAGCTGACGCTGTTTAATATATGTGTACTAAAGGCTGCATAAATCTTATAATGTTTTGTTCATTATATTATTATTTTGAGTTCTCCTTCCTTTTATCTCGTATACACGTTGCCAGTGATTTCGCAAAAAAGATGTGGAAATGGCTTAAGAAGTGCCCCTGTAAGTGTTCATGAAAATAAACACTTCATCTTCTCTACCGGACTGCATTTACTGGTGAAAACGATCTCGTTTTCTGTATCCTAGAATGCCGTACAGCACAGCAATTAAATTCCAGCGCGGCACAAATAAAAAAAAACAACTTTTTGTATTTATAGATTAACACTAAGTCTACAAGCTGTGAGCGACGGCCTAAATTCCCAACGATGTTTACGAATGCTATCGTTAGCGGGTCGTCAAGGAGATCACTCAAATCTGCGGAAGCTTACACGAATACCTTTGGGTGTTTGAGAATGCTCTCCGCTGGGTGCCTTGTCATGCCGTCGTGGTCATGCTATCGTTGTCACTGAAGCTTCGTCATCCGTTTGTTCTCATACCATCGTCGTGACGCCATCATCGTCGCCGTCATCGTGACGCAGTCTTAGTCTTACCCTTGTCGTCATACCGTCGAGTCACGCTGTCATTTTATGGTCGTCATCACTTCGGTGACGTCATGCCATTGTCATCATGACGTCGTGGCCACACCTCCTTCGTTGTTCCATCGAGGTTATTCTTTCTTTCTTATCTATCGTGGTCATGCGATCGTCATTCAATAGTGAATATGCCACCAGTTGGCATGGCATCGTAGTCATCGCGTTGACGTCAGATAGTCGCTATTATGCCTCCATTCTGATAGCGTCATCGTCATACACTTGCGGTATTTCCGTCATCGTCATTTCAGCTCCATCATCCGGTCGTCATCATAGCGTCGTTTTCACGCCGCGGTCGTCGTCGCAGTCATCGTCTCACGTAGCCACGCCGTAGCCATCGTCGTAGTGACCGCCTTTGTCGTTCTTTCGGCGTCATTCATTTTTCATCATTACTTTGCCGTTACTGCGTTGGCGTCATACAGCCATCCCCATGCCGCCAGTCTCATGGGTTATCTGGGCAACCGAGTACCAAAGCAAAGTGTGGCAACACCAGAGTGCGATGAGTAAAACGAGAACAAGGTGAAAGCAGGAGCCAACGTTGCAACAAGTGGACTTGTCTTTTTCAACGCCAGAGTGCCAGTGTGTGTCGGATATAGCGGAAGCATCCTCTACAGCTGCTAAATAAGCGTGACTTAAGAAATACGGTCCGTCGCTACATTGCTCAAATGCTGATCGCATTACTATTGACAATCATCGTGGGACGAGTTTTCTTATAAGCTACGCTTTTGGTGACTCTCCCAGACCTATATCGAGGGACTCACCGGTATCTACACATGCTGTTAGCCACTATTTGCTAAGTTTAGATCCGATTACTCTACACGCCTGACTCAACAAATGCCATGAAAGACAGCCCTGCACGCACTGAAGACCAGTCCCGGGCGACGGCAAAGGAATGCGGAAAAGCGTGAAGGGTAGCTTCAAGCAGCTCACATGGCGAATAGAGAGAGATTGTACTAGGTAGGAAACACAGAGAGGTTGTGGAATAAACCAGAGAAACACACCGAGCACAAGCCATTAGAATAAATGGTTTTGCTTCGGGCCACTTCTCCGTGTGCGACGTCATTTCAAGCGGCTACTCTCATTGGGGCCACAGCTAACAACATACAGCGAAACCAATCTTCGGGTGCAAGAAGTTTAGCAGTTCGAAACTAAGGCGCAGGACCATAATGCTAGCTGCAGTAGGGATAAAGGAGGAGCTATTCTTTTTGATTACGGCTGACAGTGAGTGATGGCCACTCCGTGAGACAAGGCGTCCGGTGAGAAGAAGTGTTCCTTTTTACGGTTTCAGAATGAACTACGAAGTATAACAAAAAGAAACCGTACGGAACGTTATTTTTTCTTTATCTTGAGGACGGGAAAAGCTATTTAGCGAACTCTCCTTAAAAGGAAAGGTATGCTTACCATCACGTTTCTATTGTGTCCTGTAAAATTTATTCAACAAGATTGTATACTCATCTCAATAAAATGAAGGTGTAGCGCCGATAATCCCCCTTCGGGAGAAATGGACATTGGGGTTTAGGATAAAATGCTTACTACATAAAAAGCAAAAGCCATGATCGCTGCTATTTCTTAGCAGCGGTATATACAGATAAGCTGAATGGAATCACGAGATTTTTAACGAGAGTGACATTTTCAATACCATGTTTTAGCTGTTGGATCCAAAATAAACAAAGAAATGGCAATGTTGTATAGAGAAGCAATAACGCACCTTAGAAATTACGCAAAATAAAATATAACATAGCGACTAGAAGGTCCTTAAAAATCAGAAAACAAAATTTTAGGAGACCTTAATGTTCCCTTTAAGTGTCTTTAATGGCGCTAGCCCCTAGACCTTAGGTCCTTCTCCTACCACACACAGAGGAGCAACTCATACCCCCGTAAACGCGGCCTCCCCATTACGACGACAGTAAAGAAGTGAAATTCTACGCTGGAATAATGAGTGGCAACTAAGCCAGCTGTGGAAGAAGACGAAAGCATGAGCAGTGGCACAAGCGCGTTCGCGCGGTTGTGCCGAGGGGCGCCAACAAGCCAGCTGTGGAAGAAGACGACGACGCTCGAGCCATTGCTGATTATGATAGTTAATCATCATAATGATGAGAAAAATCTGACGGGTAATTGGCCCTTTAGCAGCTGCAGCAGTATGCTGTGTTTTAGCACCTTGTTGACACACGTTCAGCACTAGTATGACTTCTAGCTTGCATTGTGTCGCTGCGTAGTATTTCATTTGGAAACGCGGCATATCAACGATGATACACGTTACTACGCTTTCGTGTTGTAGGCCACCCGTCTGAGCGATTCGATGACCGCAACCCCAACCGGGCTCCGTCACAAGACATGGGGTATCACTTTTCTCATAACACCCAACAAAAAAATCTTAACTGCTGTTTTTATTTTTTCTGTTATTACCGATTAGATTTGATAGCTCTTTTTTTTTTTAAAGTTCTATGCCTCTTCATTACAGAGTGTTGAACTTGTGGTTTCCACATAACTCAAAATTTTCTGTCTCTGGGAGAGCGAAAGCTTGCCTGGTGCATGCGTGTGGCGTACTTTGAAGTGGTGACCTCTCTGGCTCACATGTTGAAAATAAGCCACCAAATAACCAAGGAATGCTTACACGCAATTATTCCATTCCATTTGTGTCACCCCTGCTTCTTGCATATGAACTGATATTACTATACACATGTGCATAACCCATGTGTCAGCCTTGTTCTCTTTTGTTCGTGTTTATGTTCTTTTTTTCCTCGACTTAATGTTTTTGTGTCCGTGGCAGTCGCTTGTGCCTCGGAAAATAAATTCTTGGATTTCATGTGCAAAAACCAAGATACGATATGAAGTATGTCGTAGTGAGGTAGTCCTGATTAAAGTGAACCACCTGGGTTTTTTTAACGTGCACTTAAACCAAAGTACAACAGAATCTTTCTTTCTTTTTTTTCGTTCATTTAGTCCACATCGCAATTGAGCCACTGCAGCCGGCATCAAACCGGCGACCTTATGTTTAGCAGCACAACGCCAAGGTAACTGGGCTAACACGGCGGGTATAATGTATCTGTTTTAGAAGGGGAAAGTTGCAGCCTTAATTCTACGATTGTGTCTTGGTATAACCGGTTTTGATGTTGCTTACCGTTCTAATTATCTCTATAGTTAACTTCACTAGCCAGCCTTCCCCACATCAGCTATCGACCCCAAATACCACCCAACTTCCCTTTTTTTTAAATTTAGTTATACGTACCTCGTCGCATATTCAGCTTTTTGTCAAATCCCTTGATCCGTAAACTTTTTTGGTCGATAGTACATACGTACGTACATCTACATTGAACATAAGAGCTTTCAAGATATCATTGAATGCTAATACACATACATACATATATACATACATAAACACAAATTGAGCATATTAGGTTTCAAGATATCATTGAATGCTAACAATGAACATCGAAAATTGTCGCGAAATATGAAGCCTCGCATAATATGAGTTGCACATATGACGCAGCATGTAGGCGCTTTCTTACAAGGAAACCGCATTGTTATCGTGTTGTATCTTTGCCTATCGGGGGTAAATAAATCATATATAGTAAGAATTTATATCGACCACTGGTAGGATAGTAATCAAACAACTTAAGTTAACTGATAGCATGAGATAAAACATAAGTGAAACTGAGTAGAAACACGACTACCTCTAACTTTTGAGTACAAACATACACACTTACTGCAGTCAATAAAAAGTTAATTATTCAATTTTAGTTAATTAGGCTGCTCAGAACAATAATTATCATCTCACATTGTGTCCCCCTGGCCACATAACTTATTTGCACAGGTGGTCTTTACATGCCTCCCAGTATCTAATCTTAAGAAAGCCATAAAGCTTAAGTCTGAGCACTCGGTATATTGCTACGGAACCATTAGGCCGTTCACCAAGAGCAGGCCTATTATGATTGACAATACGATGAAACCGACGATGGTATAACATGGCGTGGGCTGTTCATTCTGGCCAGTGCTACATGCACAAGTGATTGTAAATATGCCTGTGTATGATCATTCCCGCATATATATGTTGTAAGGCAAAATAACAAGCGTACGATAATGACACTGCTTTGAAAAAGCTATATATATATATATATATATATATATATATATATATATATATATAAACATAAACCGTTCTGCTTTCATACGCCTAATAAATCTTATTTTCTTATCATTTCACTGCATTTCATCTGCTTTTACAGTTATTCAAATCCACTCGCTGCGCTGTAACGCTCAGGATTTGCCATGCTGTGTCTATACGCAAGAAAACACGGTACACGCGGGATGCGAGGTGTCATAAACGGGATTGAGGCACCGATCCCACAAACTCCATCCCGCCGTCCCTCGCCGCTCCCCCCCCCCCTCCCCCGCACTTTAGGAGAAGGCAGCCCCCTCTCTCTCACGCGTTGTTGTCGTTTCCCGCTCCACTTCTTTTTCTTTCGTGTTGCTTTGATTGAAGTGGCACCCTCCCGTTTGCTGTACCACTCCGTGTTCCTCGGAACGCTGTTGACAGTTTTTTTATATTCTTTTCTTGTTTGGTTTTATTATTTGTTGTGTGGAGTTGCCCCCGCGCGCGTGCGCCAGACGACGCATTTTCCCCCGGCGCACTTAATCGCTTTCCCGTGCTAGATACGATTTTCGGCTTTTGTGTGTGGACATCAGTTCAAAAGTTATACGCGACGTCAGCGTTACTACTTTTGCCGACGTTGTGTTTATGTATGGCCTGGCTCTGTACCAAAATAGTGCCACTAGACACCACCACTATGCGAGGAGTACTAGCTACATCTAAGGCAAGTGCGACATCGCCTTATCGCAAGTGCCTAACATATAGAAACGAAAATTCGGTAACATGTTGCACTCCTGTAACGCCTGAAGGCGAAAGCCTGCTGCACACGTGGTAATGCATTAAGTTATACGATCGGAGGGGTCTGACTTCTTGCAATGCCTAACGAGCGCTCTGTGTGAAGTAAAGGTGTGTGGCGTTGTAGGTCGACCTCCTCAACGACACAGGCGAGCACCCCAGTGCACTACCTAAATGTTCTTTCTTTTGTTATTTCTTTCTTTCCGTCTTTCTTTCTTTGTTCCTTCCTTTCGTTCTTTTGTTGCTTCCTTCTTTCCTCCCTTCTTTCGGTCTTTATTTCGTTCCTCCGTTTCTTCATTATTAGTCCGCCATTGCATCTTTACTTGCTTACGGGGGTATGAGCCATTCCTCATGATGGACAATTTTGCATCATGCTTTTCGGGTATGAGCCAATGCTGATGGTGGTATTTTTTGTTTCACTCATATACTTTTTTTGTATCAGTGGAATACTCGCACCTTTTTTTTTTTTTTGGGAGGGGGGGGGGGGGTATGAGCTATTGCAACGTGCCACTGAAGGCTTTCGCCTTAAAAAGACATAATATAGATAAATAATTCAAGCAATTAAAACGAGCGGGGAAGTGATCTGCTTTAAACAGTATGGTTATTTAGGGAGCGCTAAAGAACAATACAAACCGAGTTAAAATTGGTCAATCGTTCTTTCCAACCTTTAGGATTGGAAAGAACGATTCCCTAGGCGGAAAAAGGTTGAATAGAAGCAAAAGCAAACGACGACTAAGATTTTTTTTTTGTTTATGTCAGGCTAAATTCCCAATACCCATATTGCCTTTACTGGCTTTTTAAAACTAATGTCGTCCGTATTACAAGGGATGATAATCGTCCACAAACTTAATTCTGGTACGCATTATCAGTAACAGCCATTTCAAAGCAGTGTAATCATCGTACGCTTGTTATTTCGGCTTGCAACAAGAGTCCTTACTAATTTCGCTAACAGTAGTGAAATCATGATAAAAATATGCGATATGCATTGTTATATTTAAATTTTCATCTTGAGACAGCGACCGACAAAATGTTTTTAATGAATAACAGTTTTCAGCCGGTGCTAATCTAGAAGGCAAGGAATCATGGTTCATAAACACCGTAGAAAATTGTGGACACACAAATAAAAAAAAATACTAGAAGCTTCTTATGTATTGTTACTGTGAATCAGACTTGTAGGTAACGAATTACATGTAAAAAATTACTCGCAATTCATTACGTTATTTTGGTAGTTTTCCTATATAACGGTTACATTATTCACCTGGTAACGCTCACTGTACTTCAATTACAATTTTCAGTTAGCAATTACATGTAACTAGCTACATTTCTAAAAAACAATCTCTGACAGCCGATGCAACTTAGGCGACGTTGGCGGGAACCAGAGTGTCCAAAGGGATGAAAACATTTACATGGGTTCCTTGCCACAATCAGCGTCCTGCACCTACGTACGTCCCAGCGTAGGCTAGCCAACCTGAGGCATTTCTGGTTAACAACCCTGTCTGGTCTCTTTTCCTCCTCCTGCAGCTACGCCTCGATCACCTACATTGCAGGGTTGAAAATTTGCACACTTCCATTGGATATCCGACCTGTGAACTGTTCTTTTATAATAGTTCTATGCATCTCTCTCTCTCTCCTGGAATTGCGTTTAAGCGGCCTTCATTGCCGGTAGGAGCTGCTACTCAATTCTTCGCACAGTATAGTCTACGACTTCTCCGATATGTAAAGAACTACTTAGCTGTTAAACGCATATACTTCTATTTGCTTCGTACATATAGGTGTTTCATGTTTCATATACACATATTTTTGTGATTGTAACACCTGAACTGTATTGTAGGGATGAATATTATGCCGCGTTATTGTAATTAATTACAGATTTGCCCACATTTTTCAAGGAGCCTGAATGTTCGCAGGCACCTGCTACAATCAGTCGCTCGAGTCTAAATGACAAAGGAATAAATTAGATCCACCAGATGTCGGCCGACAAATAGAAACAGATCAACGTCCGAAGTGGCCATCGCTCTATAAGTGATTCCAGGGAATAACCTACAGGCGAATTTTTTTTTCAGTTTTTCACTGGCTCTCTCGGGACCACCTTCGTAGTGCCTTGGCTTCGTACAGGACCCATATTCCTGAACTCGCAGCATTGAGTAACACAGCCCTTCTCCCCAACGCGCACATTCAGGGAGCTTTTGTTGTTGCTGCAGACGTCTTCATGAGAACACGTGAGAAGGTTGCCGAAAAAATTTTGGAAACAATTCTCAGTTAAGATAAACAACATTTCAAGGGCTTCCGAAGACGCAATTAAAGAGCCAGTCCAGCTCGTTCTATTTACTGTATTTGGGCAATGTTAATTAAATAGGCAGGGAAGTAACGTTTTGCTAGCGGATTGTTTTTCAGTAATGTCTAAATTACTCTTGTGGCACAGTAATTGGTAACCGTAATCAATTACGTTTTTGCAAGAAGTAATTGTAATTGTAGTGTGTTTTTATTTCTGTAACCTGGACAAGTCCGCTGTCAATGCTTCCGGTGTTTGAAGATAGCTTTTCTGATTCAAACACCAAGGAAACTATTTCTGATTAGCGGAGAAGGATGACTCAATTTTAAAAGACAACTTAGTTAATGCGTCAAGGTGTCAAAATTCAAAATATACAGTATTTCGCGGTTTTATTGCGATAGCAGTTATACGGACACTCTAAGCGCATTTCTGCCGTCGCCGTCAGGTTCCGTATGAAGTCCAGCAGCGATAAAATCATCGCCGCGCGCCGTATATCGTATGTGTGAATGAAAGCGCGCGAGGGACGCGGGTTTTCACGGAGAGCGAACGTTCGTCGAAGAGCAAACGCGAATTCTTCCGTCGTGCTTAAGTCCGTGGAGGGATGGGACGGAGGGAGGGGATACGACATTTAGCTGCGGCACCAAATGCGTGTCTTGCGACTGGGCGCAAGGGGAACTGGCGACTCAATCTCCCACGCGAAAGGAAGAAATCTGGAACAGAGCGCGGAAGGAGGGGGCGTGGCTTCTAGTCGGCCACCAACTGCCTACTTGTACTTTTCGCGGCTGCGGGCTATCGCGCGCACCGAATCTCGAAAGCGATCTGCACACGGGTCTTACCTTTGTATGCGCTGTGCTTTCGCCGCTCAGTTTCCATTGAAGTGATAGACCGCACGCAGAGCTTGCTCACGCCAGCGTTTTGACAGTGGTAGTCTGCGGTCATCGAGTGTAATCTATTCCTGTTTGCTTCTGCGTGCTGACACCGTGCTTGTTAATTCAGTTAGTAAGGGAATGTGTCCAAGTTTATGCAACCGATAAAACTACAATCCTTACTCCGTATAGCTCTCTACTAATTTGCAATCGCAATTGATGCTTCGCCTTTCGGGTGAAACTGCGACTTTTTTTTTAGGAGCGTGGCCAAGCACTCATCTTTGCGGTCAAGTTTACAATGTGCTGCAGTACTGTGCTTTAGACGCAGCAGCTCAATGCTTGCTGTGTATGTAATCAACTTAAGTGTAAAAGTATATCTCTGTGCGTAAATTGATTAACAGCTGAGGTTATACCTATAAAGCTCTAGATTAGCTTTGTGTCGTCGTGAAGTCTGAACTTGAAGGCGCAGACATAAAAAGATGTGTTCGCAGAAAACGACTCAAAATATTCCGTCATTCCGGAATCTCTATCTACGCGTGCGTAATGGTTAATACCCTAAAGCTGTGCGGTTGCAAATTGCAGTGCTTTGCAAAAATGTCGTTTCGAAAAACTCAGTCATGCAACTTAGTCTAATAAAACGTTTGACTCCATAATTAACTTCTTTCACAACAGAAAGCTTCAGCGACAAATTTTTTAAGTAACCCTTATGTTCCCTGTTATTATTAAAGTAGATTACGTTAACGCAATACTCCTGGTTTTTATACTTTGTGTATTCGGTCTCGAGACTTTCTATGCATTTCTGTTTAAGGGAAAGTCAGGCCTAAGCAAGGTGCTCATACACGTCTTTCGCTTGACCTACATTCCTCTACGATGCACTCTGAAGCATAAGAACATAAGATAACAAAGAAAGGAAGAAATAAAAAAGGAAAATTGATTTTGTGGGTCCGCCCTTTCGTGCGCTTGTGTGAGCCTCGCAAGGACGACTCGAAGCGCCACTCACGAACCTAGCGGAAGGCCAGTGAGCGTAAAAGAAGCAGGCGCTTTAGGCTGGCGCCTGTAGTACAGCTCTAGAAGGGGGAGGGGGGGGGGGGGGGCGAAGTAGGACATCGCGTCCCACGGGATCTCACTTCCATTGCTACAACACCGCGTCTGCCGGTCTGTATAAAAGCGGGAGCGCCGCTCCGCCGCCGGCGCCGCAATTTGGCCGCATCGGGAACAGTACCGGGGACATGGCGCCATCTGTGGGGCGGATTGAGAGCAAGGATCACAATGTATGGGCGGAGACGAGGGCGAGAAGAATACAGATGGACGAGAGCGGGCCGCTCTCGGATGCGGCCGTGATGGGGAGCAATTCATTTCGGCGGGCGCATCCCAGAGAATGAGAACTGGGGCTCGACGCACCCTTGTCGTTCCCGGAAGGAAAGGGGACCACCGAAAGCTGGGGCGTGCAATACTGATAGAGTCAGATGGGACAATCTTGGGTCTTTATATCGAGTTTATTTATCACTGTCTTTCGTTGTTGCGATATTTCATCGTGTACACCGCTGACGAGAGATATCGAATGTGCTGCCCGTTTGCTGCCAAAGTTTATGACTAATTCTGGGTAAACAGCCTGTACCGTGAGTTTGAACATTTTTCACTGAAAGGAGAATGTTTTTAGGGCTCTGCGTGATCTAAAGTTTTCGGTAATAATGCAGACTACGGTCCACAGTTAAAGAGAACACGTACTTAGTATTACTTGATTATCGCTCAGATGCGAGATAAGAACCTACAAGATAATGTTTTATGTGTAAATGTAGGCACAATGTATTATATCAGCGTGTTTTTTTTTTTTTTTTTTTGTTCTCCAATGAAGGTGCAGAATGTTAGTTATATTGGCCTCATTGCTGACGTTCCCATTGCCAGAGGACTGCTCTTAACGGCTTCGTTAGTGGCTGACGTTAGCCGCAGGCTGCATTACAAAGCTAACAGATGAAAATAAGACCCGTTAATGCTTTCCATAAGTAGGATTGTAGCATGTTCAACTTGAACGTAATGCCAATGGAAATGTGTTTTGAGCCAACCAGGCTTTCTTTCCGACTGCCTACCTATATGTGAAATGACTTTGAATGACACAGTATCAACATAAATGCAGTGTAATGTTTCGAACCTAGGCCTGTTCGCTACACTACGAGTACATCGCACCAATTTGTAAAGTTCACAATTCTGCAGTTTTCCACACTTTAGGTAGCTTTCCGTGGCAGTGAAGCAAAGCCTGAGGGAATGGAGATGCTGAAATGAAGACCGACGCTACATATTTCTGTCATATGGGTAGCGTGATTTCACTCGGCACGATTAAAACACGCCAAGAGAGAAGGAAGCAACAAGGAAAACACGTTTAAATACCTTTTCTTTTACAATATACGGTTCTTAAGGGCGGCGTCGCTGCAGAAACCCTTGTGCCGTTGGACATACAGGATAGGACCGAAACGCTGGGACAGATTTGTACGCGTTACTTGGAGTGGACTTGTGTAACTATCGAATCCCTACGCCCCAGCTAGGTCTCGACCGTGGTGGACTAGGGTAAAAGAGTTTGTGCAAGCCTGCCATACCATCTTGTATGAAACTTCGCTTGATTTATTGTTGGAAATTTGGTCGCCACGCAAGGAGTTGTCCTGGAAGGTAAGAACGCTTCAGTGATACGGCAGTAAGGCATGTAATCCGGACGGCCCTTGCTCCGGAACCCCTTATATGAAGCGACCAGCTGCTGTGTCCGTAGTTACCATAAGAATAACGATGCGGCCCAGTCCTTTCATTCCGACGTCTGCAGCTGCTGCACCAATAACTGCGCACTGGTGCCTCACTCTTGTGACATGGCTTTCGTAACGACACCGAATAATATCTTACTGTGAAGCACGTAGCTAAAGGAAGCAGACTTACGAAAGGTTAGTATTATATTTGAGTGCGTCTGATGTGTAGTCCTGAACGAAACGAACCTTCTATGTGTATCAGTCTCTTGTGCACTGCTTTTCTCAGTAACTCCTTTGCTTGGAGAAATAAGTTTCCTGACTGCAGTATGCGTGGGGGCACTGCATTTTCCCTACTAAAAATGCAGAAGCTTATAAATCCTGCTTCAAAGGACGGAACAAAAGATCTCAAATGCTGTTAGGGCATTTCGATGCGCCTTTAAATACTCTGGCATAAAATAAAACTGACAAGTCCCTTTATTGACGCCATTTCTATCGTGACTATGTACGGATGAAGATACACAGAATAATGCGCAAATCTCAACGGAGCTCCACACGTTGGCCTATCATGTCGTTGTCTACAACCTACACTCTACCATGCGTTTGTATTAGTCACAAAACACTTTGCAGAACTGCGCAGTAAAGGCACTGGCTTTCGGTCCAAGAAGGTGGTATAGAAAGATCTGTGGAAAGATGATATGACACCAAAAATTACTTGCGTCCAGTTGCTCTAAAGGGACACTTCAACGAGGTTAAGGCTCGGGGATTAGCCAAAGGACTTTTTACACATTTCTTATGCACTCGTCTACTGTGCCACGCCTTCCTCAACAGCGTTACTTCAGAAATGGCTTAATAGAACCCATTGCGATGTTACGGCCTAGCGCGTACTGCTTCTCAAGTGCCAAGAACAGTTGCGCTGTTCATGGAATGCGAAACGTAAAATGTATTACACAATATGAAACGCACGCCTAACGTTTTCTTTCTTTCTTCTAAAGCGAAACTTTCTTTGCCTCTTCTCCCGACTTTCCGGGCGCTGCTGCTGCGATGTTCTTGCTCGCGGGCGCTGAGTTTCCTGCAACACCACCAGATGGCACTCGCCTCCGCGCATCCCGGCCAGCGCTACGGCGGCCGCGTTTCACCGTTTGGGCGTATGCCATGTGCTGTGCATGCTTTCTTAGGCGACAGCAATGCAGGAGCTGGGCTGTGGAGATCGCTTGCTGGGCTGTGATTGTGTAAACATTACAATCGTCTATAGCCTGAAGAGAGCGCCTGCAGCTGGCGTTTCAACAGCGTGTTGGCCACGTGTGCAGAAGGAGCACGTGAACACGCCCCCAGCCAAACGGCTCCAAAGCGTGCACTCAGCGTCGAAAACACCCACGCCTGAAAGAAGCGTCGCGCGAAACAGGAGCGCCTTCGCTATGCAGCGAAACGTTGTGCAGCCCTGCGAATGCATGCTAGGTCTAAGACGTGACCTTGCGTGAGGCAAGGCAACGACGTGTGGCGGCCATGAAAGCCGACAAGCGTCGTGAGCACCACGACTAGAAGCGAGAAGCGGAACTATAGTTTTCGTCAATCTAAGAAAACAGCATACAAAGCATCGCTTACATCGATTCCCAGAGTGCGTGGGATCTGCTTTTTTATTTTTAATTTGACCTCCAAATTTGTGTCTGTCGGAACTTCACGCCCTGTCTACTATTACATTAGGTGTGGATAGCCGCTGTCAGTTCATATAAAGCTAGCGTCACTGCTGTCCGAAGAGCAGGAGAAAGGAGAAGAACGGCGCCACTCAGAAGCAAAAGGAACTAACTTTGAATGCGTCCCAGGGAGGAGCAGTCGACTCGGAGCGTTTGCTGAGTGTCTATCGACCCACGGTAACCGTATGATCCCTGCTGGCTAACGACCGTCCTACCCCTCAAGTTTTACACCTTTGCGCTGGGGCGTGAAACGTTGCCGAGAGCCCCGCCGGCAGTTCCAGCGCAAAGTTTACGAGGCAGCACTGCCAGCAGCGTTGCACAAGTGTGATGAGGTTTGCGTGCAGAGGGGGGTGGGCGTTACTTGTGGGTGTCATTATACTGAAAGACTGCTTCGAGGGGAGGACACAAAGGTTGATGGCACTTTCGGACACGCAAGCTGACGAGGGCTTACCGAAGTTATCCGGACGACCTCTTTCACAGCGTTACCCCTTCGAATAAGGACGTTGAAAAGTGCCATTGGGAGCCGAAGATTACCACTTTGAGCCTCCGTTCGGCGCCATGCTTATTCTTATTCGAGTCTTGCGGCGCATTTATCTTTAACGGTTCACCTTTCTGTCTCCTCTAACCCCGTTTCCCAGTGCAAGGTAGCAAACTGCGTGTTTGTCTTCCGGTTAACCACCCTACCCTTCAGTGCTTAGTTATCTCTCTTTAGTGCAAGACATAGTCATGCAAATGAACCGCTTGGTACGGTGCTCAAAAACTTTATTTGGAGGTACCTCCGACTTTTCTACAATGAAGCAGTGCGCTCTAAATTCAGAGACTACGCGGTGAAGCACAAACCCTTTGGAGCAATACCCTACCTGCCTGCATAAGGAAAAAAAACAGCAGAGCTTGCGAAAGAGCACTACCGTTCGATTTCTTGCGCGTCAGTCGACGTTTAGAAGTGCGCGCCTTTTTACTACGTTAGCGCGCCTACGCTTTTCCTAGCAAAAAACTACAAGCGTCTCTAAATGAGGCAGGTGCTGAAAGGACGTACGCTTCTTTAGAAGCTTCCCTCGGCACAAAGCCGTGCACTTTAACGAGCCCGTCACATCTGCCGCAGCCACCCGAAGGCAGACCTGAAGACAATGAGAACCACGGCTCCGCCCCTCCTTTCCATTCTCCGCTCCACGCATTAGTTCCACCTGTGCCTACAGTCGGCTAACGAGCTTTCAAACGGTTCGACATTGGTTTCAGCTGCACGCGGCGAACGTGATGCCTTCCTCTGCTCCGCATCGTCCGTACCTTCATCAGCTGTGATATTGGATTTGAACAAGCCGGGGTTTCTGGAATTGCAAAGGACGAATAAAGATCTATAGAGCTGTGATGCGCGCTGCTTTAGCAGCTAGAATTTTTTTTAAGTCACCAAAGATTTTGGAGCTGCAATTATTCTGCAGCAGCTGAAAGGATACGAGGCTCTTTTTATTCAGGTACAAGGTAGATCACATATACCCCAATTTTAGGGCGGCTTCGAAGAGGCTTGTAGAGGACTGGAAAGGCGATGACTTCGAAAACTGTGGGCATATAATTCGCATATTATAGAGGTGCTGGTTGGCAGTGTCAAAAGCTTTAGGAACATTTGAAAAAGGTGCACCGTTAAAAGAAGTTATTTTTTCTCCGAGGCATCACACAGAAATTTACATACAATGTATGTAAGCCAGTAATGTGTGTGGGCCATTTTTCAACGCCGAAGCTGTGTAGCTAATTACAATGCACATTTTACATATTGTACAAATTTAGCAGTACAATGGCCACCGAATAAGCATCTAACGATGTCAAAACCACAGCAAAATATTCCTAGCCTGGTCATTGAGATGCAAAAAGCACGTTTGTCCCACCACAGCACAGACCAAACCATCTTCGAGAACAAAAAGAAAGAACAGTGCGCTTGAACTTGGCAAAATATACGAAGGAGAAGAGGTAGCTCGAACTACGCTCGGTTTGAGTCCTCTCTAAAATGCATCAAGGAAACAGTGAGACACAATAGAAATTGCCAGTTGCTCTCAGGTGGGACGATCAAAGAAACGCGGCACCTTCGTGATCTCTGCCGTAGCTGGAGATATTTGCGCCAACACTCGTGCCACCGTTGGAGACCACCCGTGAAAAGGGCAGCGGTGCACCGACTTCCCCAATCTGAATTGCTAATGCGTTCCACGATCTGCGCTTCGTAAGAGCCAGCCACCCGGTCGATACGGCGCAGCGTCTCGCGCTTCGAGAGCAGTTGCGGACAATCCCCCGACTGTCACGAAGTCCAGGGGAAAAGAATGAGCATGGTATACGGTGGGGCTGAGGTGGCTTCCTTTGTGAATGCGCCTCGCAACCAGTCGGCCATGACAGCTTGAATTCCTTCAGGTTGGCACGAATGTGGTTGCATGAAATACCTTTTTCGTGGAGTTTCGTTCTTTTCGTTCCTGGCCTTTTCGTTCCGTCGTCCTTGGCGAGGCTTGCGTACTTCACTCCTCCGCGACAAACTTCTCCACCGTTTTCAAAGACACTCGCACGTTTGTGACGTGAAACCACTCAAGATAAGAAAGCCCTTTTTTTTAACTCTGGGAAGGACACGAACAAAGCAGTGCTCAATACTCAGACTTCAAAGGACAGAAAATCGAAGTTTCCAGACAGTGAAAAAGTGTCTCAGAGCGTGGGAAGAATTGAAAGCTGTAGTTTGTGAGCATCTCATTGTTCGGTTTTGATGCTGCCAAATGCAATTTTTCAAGTTTATATTAGCGAGGTAGAAACTTGAGGACGGCCACTTGAAGACGGTGTCAAACACATCGGCCTTTGAGTATGGGAGATTTCATTGTGGTTCAAAAGCATAAGAATTGACGTGGAACCTGGCTCTTCTCTCCGTGGTTGCAAATCGCGCAAGTATACATAAGAAAGAGCACAGAAGTGCCGAATATATGGCGAAATCGCGAAGTTAGAAAAAAGATGAAAGCTAACAAAGTATTAACCACGTGTCCGGGAGACTTGTTACAGTCGCGTGTTTTTTTTTTTTTTTTTTTTTTTTTTGGGGGGGGGGGGGGGGCTTTTTTGCCTCAAATAGAGATTCCTTTTAAGGGAATGGCCAAAAGGTCACTCAGAAACAATGTGTAACCGATGTTCATTATTGTAATAAAGAAGAGAAGAAGGAAATGAACATAACGATGATTTTATGTAGAAGCTTACGCAATACCGTAACTCAAAACAATGTTGAGGTACACAAATGCTTATTTCTTTAAATAATGTATGAAATCTACAGCAACATTAATCGCTTGACGAGCACATTATTTTGAGTAAATAATGCAATTTTACATAAATTTATACTGTGGCATCAGCGATCCGCGCCTACAGTAGGCCCCAGAATTAGGGCTTACGGGATGAAGCTTTCTTCGCCTGTCATTTCATGGTTTCACCTCGGTCGGTCAGTCTTCCGGTCGGTCGCCGCTCGGGTTTTCACCAAGGAGATTTACATTCATTTGAAACAGTTATGCAGATCCAGCGCACATGCACCAGGCGATGGCGTTGGAACCTCAGTACAAGCCATTACAAGCCTATAAAAGATGCCATGTAATGTGTAGGATGGATAACCGGTGGACCATTAGAGTTTCAGAATGGATACCAAGAGAAGGGAAACGCAGTCGAGGACGGATGAAAACTAGGTGGGCTGATGAAGTTAGGAAATTTGCAGGCGCAAGTTGGAATCAGCTAGCGCAAGACAGGGGTGATTGGAGATCACAGGGAGAGGCCTTCGTCCTGCAGTGGGCACAAATAAAGGCTGATGATGAATAAAAGTAGTCACATTGCGCAACACGGTTGCGATAGATCACATGCCTGCGCCAGTTTCCTTTACACCAAAGATGGAGCAAAGAAATGGGCAAATTTATAACGTTTTAATAACCGCTACACAAAACTTCGCTTTGCATGTGCGTTGCATCTGCACAATTCTCTATTTTCTTGTCTGCTCTGCATGAATTAGGTTTTTTTTCTTTATCAACTAGTACATGTGACTCCATTCTGCCTGTTCAGTTGATCATTCGCAGAAGCGGATGTTAGTTACACGACAAACTGCAACCTATAGGCAACTACTAGCGTCGTCGTTCAACTTGAGATTGTTCGAAAATGATAGTGACGCTTTACAAGCACTGTTGACTGGAACGCCGACGTATCGCGTCGCCCATTTTAACGAAGCACGAAAAGAAAGGAAACGGAGGGGCCTGGTCTTTGATAGTGACAACCATATGAAGCAAAGGATGCCAAGGAAGGCATACCTGAAATTATTGGGTGCTTTGAAGAAATTATGTAGTAATGGGAAATGAAATTTTGCGAAAAACAACTTGCTGCTAGTGGGAGCCTGATGCACACCCTCTGGATCTCAGTTATGTGATGCAAGTGTTTGCATTCCTGCAAAGCGCACACGATTTCGCTGTACTGCTCTAGTTGAATTCCTCAATCACAACACATGCCCCAAAAGTAATATTCTCATACAGGAAATATATGGCTCTTTAAGGAATTCCCCTGAAAAAAAAATGAAGCATAGCTATGTGTCACATGCAATTTTGAAGCGAAGTTTCCTTTGCCAACACTGTGATACTGTGATGGTGATAACGATATGTGGTGTTTAATGGCGCAACGGCTTATTGTGGCCAAAGAGAGCCAGAACAACGTTATTAATGCGATGAGGCGGTGCTATGCGTACTCGCGATGAATTAGGATGCGTACTCACTTTTCATTTATTTCTGCTCACCTAATTTGTATATTTGTGTTGCGCTTAGCACAGTGTCTGGTACATATTTGAGCGTGTTAGAAACAAACTGTCGAAAGTGCGGCTTCATTTGAAAGAACGGAACACTCATTCAAAGTATGGCGTACATGATATAGTACAGTGGGCGTTAGCAGTTACAAATCGGCGCTTTCCTTTTAACTGTGTTCCAGCATGGATACAGAGCTTTTCTTCTGAAGGAAGTCGTTTTGTCGCTTACGCGATGCTCTGGATGCAGTTGAGAGTGCAGCAAACACAGAAGAGGACATCGATATCGTAATTGTGCCGCCACAACGACCTAAAGATACGGATGAGGAGGAAGGTGACGACGGCTACACCAATGCTTTCGCCGTGAACGACGTCTGCGGTTAGTGTAGGTTAGTGGAGCCTGCAAGAATATTATGTCAAAATAGTTAATTGAAATAGCATTATTCAGCACACCTTAGCCGCACTTGCGAAGTCGACGTCGCGGTTGCCGTGCTTTCGGGGTGCAACTATTTGTGTATGTGGAAGCTCATGGCGGATGGTCATGGCTACTCTGAAAAATATCTAAAAACAGCTGCGATACTGATTTTGTTAGGCCCGAGAATCATGGAGATGTAAAAAGTGCACGGGCACTTGGTGTTTCGTAAAAGGGTGCTTCAGGAATTTCATACAAGTACTTAGAAGCGTAATAACAAGTACCTTGGTCATTGAAACCCCGTGCGCCCAGTCCATTAGCTGTAGTACACCATTGTAACTTGACAACCAATAAATATCTCGACAATTTTTGAGGACGTGATATTTCATTTATTCTTTCTTTATTCACAAACTTTGCGGAAAATCGCTCTGACAGTTTTATTATGGTCCATAATGGGTTAAAATCAAGACATCCACATCAGCTTCCCAGTTATCTTTAAACAATGAATCACCGACTAGTCAGAACGTCGCATTCACCAATAGCTACCTGTGCCACCTTGATCTGTGGCGTTTTAGAATATGTGCGACATATTTCATCGGAATGTCGAAAGTTCAAAGACTAGAAGACATCTTAATATTGCGATACCAGTGGTGCTCTTCATCGCGCCGGCGCTGTGAGAGCGATTGGTCACGTTCATCGGGTAAGATCTGTTCAATTTGGCCTGTGCGCGCTTAGCGCCATCCTTGTTAATTTACTTAGGACGAGAATTTTACTGCAATTTACAAGACCGACAAAACTACGAACCCTATTTCGCGTAGTTGTCTACAACTTTGCAATATTTTTTTAACTTTGCAACAGCTATAACTTTTTTCAGTCGAATGAACTCTCCGTCACAAGGACCACTATATATACAAGCTATAGGAGGTGTCATGCCTTCTCTTCAAAGCAACTAAAACTTTTACCTTCTTGTCTTTTTCATATCGACCTACATCGATTGTTCATCTTTTTCAGGTGACCGTTATTCACCCTGTAAGCTTTCTCACAAATTCATTTTACTTATATTTAGTGCCACAAGTTATAGGTAGTTTAGCACAAGGATAGCGGCAAGCCCCAGTCTTCGGTCGTTGGAATAATATTCCCCACGTTACTACAACGCGACATTTCTTCAAAACACTTGCTGAATTGACAACCTCTCGCCTGTTTACATTCACATCACTTTTTTTTTCCTTTTTAAAGCGATGCACTCTTGCCAACTACCAGGAACTTTATCGTACGTATCTTGCCTCCAATGCTCAACACGTTTAACGGGATGGCGCCATCTAGGGACGGTGCATCGAAGAACAACGGTCCATCCAACTAACACTATACATTACGTCTCAACTTCCCCGGTATCGAAATATCTCCAATTATTTGTAAAATTATGGAAAATAGTATCTTTATAGGACATTCATGAACCTTACACCTTGTTTCATTGGTTTTCTCAGTTCTAATGCCGGTAAAAAAGAGATCCCGAGGAAATAATGTTTGCGTAAACCAGGGGCCCCAAATGGAACAAAGGAAAAAAAATTTACAAATGAAATCAATGCAACGTCAACAAACACGACTGCCGAAAAAAATTGCATCGCAATCTGAAACTGCAAACAAATGAAGAAAAATGCGTCGTTGGGCAACGAGTGAGACAAGATGGCAAAAATCTGTGGTTCTGAAAGGCATGAGACTGTCATGTTGCGATTCCTAGTCATGTTCGCTAACTCCTTTATTTGACGAAGGCAGGGTCAAGAAACCCATTGCGGTGGCGTAGCGGCTATGGTGTTTCACTGCTAAGCACGAGGTCGCGGTATCAAATCCCTGCCGCGGCGGCTGCATTTGGATGAGGGCGAAATGCAAAAAAAGCCCGCGTCCCGTGCATTGGGGCCACGTTAAAGACCCCCTGTGTGGGTCGAAATTATTCCGGAGTCCCCCACTACGGCGCGCCTCATAATCAAGTTTTGGTTTTGGCACGCAGCACCCCCGAATTCAATTCGAACAGGGTCAACGAAGCCGTTCTGATAACTTACCGTAAGCACAAATCAGCTTTTTCTTCCAAGCCTATACTACCGACTCTTTTCTCCGATGCAGGGGTACGGCTCTCATTGAAAGGCTACCATAAGTAACGCCTCTATCACTCCCGTACCACTCGGCCTTCTTTCAGGCTTCTGCAGCGCCACCGGTGGTTCTGCCTCGTAAACGTCTCTCGCGCAACTACTTCAGGGGTGCTCTCTGTTACGTTTTCTGCAGTTTCACCAAGGTGTAAAACCTTATGGGCAGGACCATCGTTAGGCGTCAGGGGTCGTACGGTTCCTGTGGGTCGATAGGCACTCACACTCGCTCCAGGTGGATTGCTCCTTCCTCGGACACATTATTCCATTCCTTTACCTTTTAGCGATGCCTGTTCACACCGAGCGTTCTTTTGTACTTTTCTACGAAGAAAGTTGACGGTATTCTTTTCGGTGACGGCACCGCTGAAGCGCACTCTCCAGTGTGCAATGAGGTGACGAAAGACTATGCTGGACTCCGGCTTGCCAGATCGAGTTTGGAATAAAGGAAATTTAGTGGCCCTTTTGTTTTGGAGGTCACGCCAACTGAGGTATAACTTGCACGCACTGAATATCAATCTGCGTTCTTTTCTAAATTTGCACTTTTGGCTCGTATAAAACGTGGCGTGACCTGTGTTAAACTTCTGAAAGATGAAAGAGAATGATGGCGAAAATAATCAACGGTGTCTAAAGAAGTAAAATGTCAGCCAGAAACACACATTTCAAAAGGGCACTTCTCTTCGTCTTCGAAAAAAAGTCTCTGCAAGCCTTTTTGTAGAAATCTTGGCTTCAGATGGAGGCTTCTTTGGTTCACCCTTTGGTAATCATCACGTCTATCTACGTCAACCAGTGACCGTTTCGCCTCGTTTGGTCAGTAACATTCAAATTGAGGTGAGACACAGAAATGAAGGATTCGAATGGCAGGGGGCTCAGGCTGGTACACTTCTTGAACTGCACTACAGTGCGCAAATAGTTTTTTCTGCACCAGTGTTCTTCTGTTTACCTATTTGAAACTATGTTGGTGGAGCCATTTTTCCCCTTTTGTCGGGAAGCTTGTTACGGCTAATCCATTTATTGATGCGACATGCTGCATTTACTGTGCACATACATTGGCGTCCGCACAGCGCACAGCAGCAGCAGCCTCCTTGAGCAGAAATAATGAAAGCTGAAATATTTAAATAATGAAATAATTGCAGTTTCCTGACTTCTAGCAACACACACTGCTCCAAGACACCTTCCCGGAATGCCGGACCCACGTGCAGGGACAGACGGCTACGTTAATTACCGGCCTACTTGCAAGAAGAAAAACATTCCCGTACGCATATGCGTGTGTAGGTATTCGAACCCGTACACATGGGTGCACATTAAGCGTTCCATCACGACCTTCCACAGAGCGCACTGCCTGAAAAGCTACGTTTACCTTCACAAAGCAGCGCCGAAACTATTGAATATGATACACATAGACCTCATGTGCTGTTAACAGATAAGTGCGATTTATAGGTGTCTGTGAGCATCGTATATATAACTGCGGATATTATTTGTGGCCAGCTGTGAACCCGGTTCCTGGCGAAACCCCCAGAATGGTTATGTGCCACTACCACCAAGGCTCTACATCTACATCTACTATCTACAGTTCATAAACTGACTACCGGTGCTAGTCGTATGCTCCATCTCCTTTGGGTAGTGAACGCAACTACCAGCGCCGTTCCTCACTGCGCTTAATATAATCTTAGTTACCTTTGCGAAGATCAGTTACTAGCTTTGGGTTAGTAAATGCCACGACCTTTTTTTCAAAGAGTGTATAGCCAACGTGCCAGGGCAACGCACAGTTTATTTCGTACCTGACAAGCGTTATTTTTTTAATATGCAACAGACAACCTGGAGAGAAATTCTCTTAGAACGAAAGAACAGCTTTGTTGTGAAGCGCCTTCCTCACATATAACGCAGGATTACATGGTTTAAAGTTTCCTCCCTGTGGAGGGGCCCTCATAGGGCAGCGACCTGTATAAAGGCTATATATCAGTGAAGAGCTTAATTACATACAGCATCCGACAGTGGAACACGTCAAAGAATATAAGTACCTAGGAATTTGGGGCTGATTCAATCAAGTACTTAAAAGAAATGAGCATTTTCGAAATCTTCTTGCACAAATAAATCTGGAAATAAAGGATTCAAGATATGTTACCTCAGAGCAAATAACTGTAACTGCAACAGAGAACATTATTTGACTTGCTTCGTTCACAACCTCAGGCACTACAACCATATAATTATGGTTCACACCTACCTACCTACAAAAGTAGACAAAATTCATGTGTCTTTGGTATAACACAACACTCATATTGCACAACTAAACGAATGAAAATTAACTGGTAACCTAAACAAACCAAGGTGAACCTTCACTAATTCACCTGAGCTTTACGCTCAGGTGGCTCATATAACAGTATGCTGTGCAAAGAACCTTATGGCCCATACGCGCTCAATCCGCACGCCCGCTCCGCACGCCTCCGCCCTCTTGCGGACCAGGGCGGAAGGCCAAAAGGCGGATCGTGTCGAAAAAGTCGTCGTTCGCTGCATCCGCTCTAGACTGATCCGCACGAGCGGATTGCACGCGCACTCCGATTGGACGACGCGGTCTGTTGACAGCTGGCAACCATTCGGCGGAGCAAAGTGTTCAAGGTTGGCAACTACCTTTGACAGCAGACGACACTGGCATATTTTTGCAGATGCGACTTCAAGTTTCCGCGTCACGGTGAAAATGCGACTCTAGGCTGTCACATTCTGTTCTGCAGCCGCATGTGTTGCATTGGCGCCGTCATCCAAACACCGCATAATCATCCTATCTGCGCCACCTTTAAAAAATGTATTGCAATCGCCTCATGTCGCAACATGGGACGTATTCTCGCACTATCACTTTTAGTGCACGCTGCCTTGGCTGGTTGAGCAAAACCTCTAGAATCATCCAACGTGCCGCGTTCTACGTTACGCGAAAGCGATAGTATCGCCGAGCGATTCGACCAAAATCCCCGTGTTCGGTGCGATGGCGCTGTTTCTGTAGTTCTAGTGACAGTTTGCAAGAAAACAGAACACACGCACAACTGTCGCGGAATACAGCTTCGTAGTCGACACGACACCCCTCTTTACTATTCAGCGCGCGTCTGAGGCTCCGAGTACACTTTGCTGATATTGACACGTGTACGTGTTTATCTTTCACCGGTGACCGCTTTTCACCGACTACCAAATGTTAAACGTTATAGCTAGGCGCAGGACGCGCCTGCATGTTTCCGAAGTTTCTCGAACGTTATCGATGCTTCTATCCGTTGTCTGTTGTCACCGACGCTTACGTAATGTGATTGCATGACGGATGCGAATTGTCTAGAACTTCCTGGAAGACAAGCGGGCACCAGGGAATAATCTGGAACCTTCGATGACTCATGCGTAAAAGCCGACGCGTTTCGCCGCTGATCAGATTTTCGACGATCGCCGAGTGTGTTCGCCGCTATCGTTGTGCTTCGAGTGTAAATACTTGCGTTTGTGGGCATAGGTTCGCCCAATAAAGAATCAGTTTCGTCATACAGTTTTACGACTGTGCAAGCAAATGCTTGCATCTGCTTGTTCATGCTTTTTTTTTTTGCATATATAAAACCACCGAAGACGAAGCGCGGCATAAAACGTACCTCTCAGAAATTGAATACTTGCTGCTTGTAAGCTTTCCAAACAAAATAAAACCTTAGATGGGCTCAGTCATGGATGAAGTTCTCACAGTGTGTAAAAAGGTTGTGCATAAGTGCTTAACTTGACGCAGCAAGGAATTGAAGGTTAAGCAGCAAGTGTACAATTCATTACGACAGGCATAAAAGCAATATGTAGTCCGTTTCACACTTAGGGGGAAAACGGGCGCTCCAAGTTTTCCCTTAAGTGTGAAACAGACTGTACGTATAGTGGTCACCTTATGCAGACACATACTCATGAGATGTTTTCAAGCAGAATATTTATTTGAAAGCTAATAATAATTTATATTGCTGATAAGACAACTTATTTCGAGTGAAATCAAATAATTACATTCTTTCTTGTCAGCCTGGGTGGCCAATCTGTTGCCCCTTTACTATTTAGAGAGAGAGAGAAAGCTCTTTATTGAAAATTCAGAGTGTTCAGCAAGAATATTTTTGCCTACATGCTACTCTGCAGCGAATGGGACGAAGAAGTAAGGCCGTAGAAAAGGGTAAGCAGAAGAAAAATGAAAAAAAAAAAAACATGCAGCTCGTGTCATGTTAGCAGTAGAGTAAGTGTTCGAGGTGATGAAGGTAGACGGCCAATGCAAAAGAAAATAAGATAACAGTCCTGATGAGACGATGCGCATGAGTCTTAGTATATACAGCAAACCTTAATACATTAAAGCAATAAGTCCAGGGCTTAGTGCTGTTTTGATGGGCAAAGCCAGGAACCCAACACCCATGTCAATGGGCCTTGGTCGAGCTTTTCCATGTTAATTTTATATCAATGTCGCGCATCTCTTTAAGCTGGGCACTCCAGCAAGATGTGCTCTAGAGATTGCACAGTGCCACATGTAGTTGTCACAACATGGGTTTGTGGACTGGCCATTGCAAAAAAGATTGTTCATGTATGCAACATTCAGTTGAAGCCGGTGAAACAAGGTCTCCAGATGCCGTGGTAGACATTGTGGTAGCCTTGATTGGAGTTCTGTGTTGATGTAGAACAAAAACTTGCAATTACCTGAAGTTGAAGACCATCTTCTACACCGTTCATTAAGTACATATCGGCTCGCCAAAGCTGAAGCCTCACTTTTAGTGAAAAACACTTTTATAAATTTTATGTGATCATGTCCTTTGCGGGCTAACTCATCCGCCTTTTCATTACCTATTATACTGCACTTATACTAATTCAGCATTTACACAATGTAAAACACATTACCAAAGTGCACAAAAATTAAGCAGTACCATGATAGTACCAACAGTACCATGAAAAAAATGCATACCATAACAAACAGTTGGCCAGTACCTGTATTTTATTTGACAGCAAACCAAGATTATTAAATGACTTAGCTTCGCAGTGAGCTCAGTGATCACTCGTGGTGTGAAAAGGTATCTGATGTAGTAAGTGGTTTTGTTTTTGTCTTTCTTAATTAGTAGCTGCTTTAACATGCACATGACAATGAATTGAAGCAATTTAACATGCACATGACAATTTAACATGCACATGACAATGATATGGTGGAAGACAGGCCCGCACAAAAAGTGAGAAAACATTTATTGCCAATTTTTAGTTTCATAACAAACCAACGAATAGTTATTTTGGTTCAGCTTTGTGATTAATGCGCGACGTGTTCTGCCGAAAAGTGCAAGATTGGTGCGCTCCATTATCTATCTATTCACTATTCAAGTAGCCAAATGAATGGTACCCTCATGAACACCGTGAAAGAGATCACTGAAATTTGTAGTCAGGAGGCCACAGTGGCTCAGCCTCTGTACAAAACATAAAATCGTTCCAGAAGAAAACAATACTGGTGAATTGGGTATGCATTCACATGTACTATTCAAATCCGCACATCACAAGTAATCTTTCATTGCTTGCTGCATTGCTCACCATTGTACAGACTTTATTGCAGCGCTGTGTGTTTGTGCAGTAAAATAACTTGACAAATCAAAGCTGTGGCTTTTCAGTACACTGAAAGCAACTTTGCGTGTGGCTTAGGTAATATAATGCTCCTACATATGGGTCAGCTTAGTATCAGTCGATTTCTTTACTAGTTGTTCACTATTACGCTTGGAACTATACGGTGCCACCAGGCACGCGAGAACAGCTTGGCTATGCACAAACATCCCTTTCCATCACACTTAAATTAAGGTGGTGCAGATTTGCTGGCAAAATGTGCTTATCATCATAACTGCCTAGCATTCAAAAATGCGTTTGAAATGTAAGGGTGATTGCTGGTGTGACATTTTACATTTATAGTGCAAAACCACATCACTGAACAGGAAGGACACCACACAAATACTCGTGTTGTGACCTCTCAGTCATAATGCAAGTAGTTTCCCGAGGTTTCCTCTGTGGTTTTTAGCTGTAAACATGTGAAGCAATCTGTAAATTCGAAAGTGTATTAAGTAAACTAAGACACTATGAAATGCACCATAGCACTGCACGACAAGCAATATAACACTCAGGTGTACACAATTTTTTGTCACATCAGCTCTTTGTGGTGCATATATATATGCACTATTTGTAGCTGAAAACAGCATGCATTTCACATTTAGAGCTCAAAATGATCAGTGCAAGAGATTTTTAATGCGTCAGACATTGACACGGTCACTTGTCCATTGCTTTGCAAATTGATAGCTGTGTTTGGTGCAACTTGAGTAGCATACATATAATGGACTGCTACATACAACACCCGTTTTTCACTTCTACTTTGACATTCTACCCTCCGACACAGAAGACAAAAGTAGACTGGAATTTTTATTCACATCAATATTCAAAAGGCAAGCAGGTTTTCGGCACCATACGTCTCCATTTTTCTCACATGGCACTTATTGCATGTTCTGAATGTGCATACATTGCCGGTGGAATATCTTCTAATGTGTTCTTTGTTTGACGTATTTACACCTGTATATTTTTTTACTTACCCATAAATTCTCTCTGCTCTACATGTACAGATACCTCCTTCAGTAGGGGTACGTGTGCAGTGCCTTCATTAGTGCAGTAACCGTTATGAAAGCTGTGAATTCATAACATAGAAAGGCTATTAAATATAAACAAGAAACCAACAGGCAAGAGCATCATGACAAGCCAGCTGAGATGGTGGCACTATTGTACAGCTTATTTCCCCCTTGTGCTGTCATACGGTTGCAATCCGATAAGCTCACAAAGGTTTGGGTCATTCCCATTTCAAGTGATGAGTGACAGTTGCATAAGTACATCTACATCTGCCTATATCAATGACAACTATATGTAGCAGCTTCAGCTGTGTGATTATTGGTGTAGCTGAAGTGATGTATCATACATAGTTTCCGCACACAATCTGATTGGATAAAAGCATGCAGGAATTCGTCTTGGAGCTATTGGTTCAGTGGTAGCTTTCCACTAAATTCGCTGTTGGATAGATTTCACTTCATCGAAAGGCCCAAGTGAAAATGAGCCTAGAAGTCATGACACCAAATGCAGTCACCATTTATGATTGAAGAACAACATGTGACAGAACGATGATCAGTGGAAATATCTCACTAGTGTGCAAAGTAGTGCAGCTGTGTTCAGTATTTCAGTGCTGGTATACTAAACACAGAACTTTATACGAGTTGTTTAGACGGCATAATCAACAAGACCCCTCTAATAAGTGATGGCAAAGGATAAATAAAAAGCTGCTGCCTCAGGTACTGTCATTGGCCAAAAATATGCATTCTCACATGCAGCAGATACAGTTCATAAACTGGTTTACATACAGGTAAGAAATGTAACCGCATCACGTGATAAAATTTAAATAAGACCAGCTGAGTACCATATAGAGCATCTTTCATGGGGTCAAGTTGTAGTGACAGGTCTTGATATTAGAAGTTGTGCTGTTTTATTCACACGCATGCATGTAAACGCAATGTACGCATGCAATTTGTGTTTACGTGTTACTGTGTGCATAAAATGAACAGCACAATTTACACAATCAATACGTAAATACGAATAAGTTTTTTTTACTGGATTAATCACTATTAGTTTCGCAATGATTTCTCACATGCAGCAACTCAACTGCATGCATACGTTAAGCTGATGTTGCTAATATATGCTGGGCTTGGCTACCATTTCCAAAATATGACAAAATAAAGAAATGTCCATGTGTATGACTAAAATTGATGGTTTGACAATATCTTATCTGCCTGGGTAGTAAACTTGTGCAAAAAAAAATGCAGCACACTGACCAAAACATTGCGGCTAATATAACATAGGGAGCAAATATTCTGCCGGCAGAGTCACTTGGAAAATTTTGCCACCAATTCATTCTCATTGGCTCTCTTCAATCACATATCTAGTAGTGCTGACATAATTGTGAAATTTCTGTTTAGAATATTCTCATGACAGCCAATAGGCACCCTTTTTATTGTGATAGCAGCTTAATTCTCAGGTGCAATGCACTGTGGCCATGAAAATGCTTAAGAATGATGAGGTGAGGCACTTCTTTCCATAGTCTGGCAGCGCAGCTGAAGAATGTTCAGTTAATGAGTGGAAGCATGGCCTGTGCAAAATAAAGATCACCGAGATGGCCATTCATAGTGTCCAACATCCTACATCCACGAATAATAGGTAGCAGTACACTTACAGCTAGATGAAAATGCACCGGAAAAACACCTAATGGACATACTTTGCAGGCTCAAGTCAGTTTAACACACATTGTTTGGTAATGACTGTGGGCAGAACGAACAACAGGATAAAAAATATAGCACTTCCTAGTCAGATAATGCTGGTCCCTGTGATAAATAATGTTTGCATTAAACTGAAGGCTTGTGCCAAAACAGGTGACACGAACCAGAGAACGAAATAGGGTGGATGCACACAGTAACGGCAAACTTTCGTTTAGCTTATTCTGCCTGCATTACTAACGTGACCATAGCTAGCCAGTGAGGAAGAACTCTGGGCAAAATTTCTTGCATGCGGTTCTGCTGGCTGCTAGCAGAATATATCACCACACCTGTGTTGTCTTATTTTTTTTTACATGCATATTGCTTTTTGTCAGGGAACGTAAATTTGTACTTAATCATAAGGAAGTATCCAATACTCATTCATACCATATTCATCTACAATACCACTGGTTTCTTCACAGACTCCGCTTAGTCACCAGCAAAAACCAAGCAGTTAGCATTCTTGGGTATGCAAGCCACTTGCATCACAAAATATAAAGCTATTTCCTTCGTGCAATCTAGAAATACCTGATATTCACAACACTGCCTACATGATACAAATCAAGGCTGCTAGAAATTTGCATTCACAGCATTAGTGCTCAGGCGCATCCACATTTCAGGACAGCACAGTATGTCTTGACGTATGTAACTATTATGATGTTCCCTATATTACCCTCACCGATAGAAGCATCTTCAAAAGTGCCGTAACAACTTTTGCAACAAACGACACATGTACGAAGCAGAAAGGTCGGTGTGATAGGGCTTCTCTTTCGGGGTACTACGTAAGAAAACGCGATCGGCAACACTTATGCACAGTTCACTTCTTAGCATACGCACATCACATAAAACGAGCACATTTACGCCTAGTACCACTGCGGAACATATATATCCCCGATTTGTAGCTTGCGAACACTTCGTAACAGCAACAACAGAGCTCGAACGTCGCGGTCACCACGGCGCATCGCAGGCGGCAAAACGGCTCACGCAGTATAGCACACGAGGAATGACAGCGATAACGAGGAAACAAATCTTATCGCTACTGATCTTGTCATCACTTCTAAAGGTTGTAAAGGACTGGCGTTTACCACTGCGCGGCAACAAACTGCATACACAGAACACATACAAGTCGCGTACGCTGTGTGCCGATCGGACACTTTTCACTTCGCCACGCCCTGAATATGTGTTGTATACTCAGAACACACGGGTATGTGATGGCCTTCTCGTTTGCTATTCACACGCGAAGCACGGCACAACAAATCACGAAGTCGACGGCTTGAAATATTTCTTCCGACGCTCGCGCAAACACAACACACTTCCTCCGCTCCGTCTGATTCTGTCGGCGATCGCCCGCACTGATGAAGCCTGGGAGGGTACACCGGCTTGCTGCCTTCAACGACTATCTTCGTGGGTGCTGGATAACTCTAGTAAGAATCACAAGAACGAGCAAAATAGACTGTTTCTGACGCGGCTGTTGCCTAGGCCTCGCGTCACCGCTTCGCTTCGCTTCGAGCAAGCGCCATGTTTGCCGTGATGACGTCCTACGCCGTCCGCCTCGTACCAGCCAATGAGAGACGAGCAGGCATGCGGATGGAAAAGTGCGTCCGCCCGTCCAGACGATCGGACAGGCTTCCGCCCCAGTCCGCATGCATGCGGAGCGGGCGTGCGGATTGAGCGCGTATGGGCCATTAGTCGAACAAGGGTGGTGACCGTCATGTGCAGTTCCTCGGGGTAATGCATGCAGCCGTACAACCATACCTGTTTTCCTGTCTTTGCTCATGCCACATCAACCGATTAATCTTTAGTAAATCATTAATCGCAGAATTGGAGTGTTAGAATTGCGCCGCACCAAAGCGCTTCTGGTAATAAAATCCCCTTCAGTGCTTGTCATCAAATGAATGTCGCAGTGCTACAGTTGACCTGCCAAGGCGGGGGGGGGGGGGGGGGGGGCGGCAAGCCGCTCCTTAAAAAATTAAAGGGGGGCCGGGCCCCCCTGAGCCCCCCCCCCCCCCTCTGACTTTAAGCAATGCGCAGGAACTTACGCATGTGGACACGAAGGTGATTTTGACTGACGTCATACTACAGTACCAAACACGGGCTGAGGGGGCTAGATAAAGAAATGCCAAAACCAGTTCTGATTATGAGGCACGCTGTAGTGGAGGGCTCCGGATTAATTTTGACCACCTGGGGTTCTTTAACGTGCACTACAACGCAAGCGCACGGCCGTTTTTGCGTTTCGGCTCCATAGAAATGCGGCCACCGCGGCCGGGATTCGATCCCCCGATCTCGTGCTCAGAAGCGCAACGCCTTAGCTGACTGAGCCACCGCAGCGGGTTCGAAAGAAATCGAAACCAGGTACCCGAAAGAAATGCATTATGCCGAGAAAACTGACAAGATGCATGCCGCAGATAACTTTTCTGTGTAAGCGACGCATATTTGCGTAGAAGCGATTTGCGCAAGCTCTAAATTTTTATCACTTCTCAAACAGGAATCATTTAACCATGAAATTCACCGTGTGAGTTATTTGCACCAATTGAGTGTGCCAGAAATTTCTGGTCCGTTATTCGCCTTCAGTTTTTCAAATGTGCGTGTGTACATTGTATATTTACATATACAAGTGCGTGTGTGTGTGTGTGTGGGGGGGGGGGGGGGGTGCGCGCGCACGAGCATGCTGTATGTCCTATCTTCGTGCTCCTGCATCCTTTAAAATGTCTTCTGCATTTATACTTTTCTACATTAGGGGCAGTTACGAGTTGGTCTTTTTATACTGTAGAACTCTTTTCTAAAGCTGCTTAATTTTCGTTTTGTTCTTCCTATTACAGAAGAAAAAAATCTCCTCACACTTGGTACGGGCCATAAAATGCTGGAAACACCGCTGCGTAGGGGGAGAATTCCCGCCAAATGACGCAGACGGCTGTGCGGCCCGTCAACGCATGGTCGATCGCCCAGCCGAAGTACAATAGAAAGCGCCAGTCGAAGGCTTTGATGAATTTCAATTCGTGGTAGAACGTCTCAAAACGCACGGAAACGATTGGGCTCAAATGGTCTTTCTATAGAGCAGCTGTAGTGATACGACACCTGGCGCAGACACTACAACTGAAATATGTCTGTTCGACACTGAGAAGGTGTGCTTGGACAAAATGTTCACACTCAGAACATATTACGCACCGAAAGCTCTGCTATCGATAGAAGCAGCAGAGAAGGACCAATATATGAGCATAGCACTCAGTTTTTCTGGCTTTATTGTCTTCGGCAGACGTACCGTAGCACAAAACTCCCGCCTCGGAAGTGTCCTTCCATGGTCACATGGTCCAAGGCAAAATAAGTTTCCCAGCGGTTGCACAAGCAGCGTCTGAACAACGAAGTTGCAGATCATTTACGAGTCTGGCAGCTGTACACACGAACAAACAAGGACGCCCTGGCCGTGTCGTCTTTTTTCATTGTTGCTATAGCGACAGCAGCTGTTGGCTTCCTACTATAAGGCGACCGGCACCGAAGCTCGTTGCACGAGCTTCCTTCTAGCAGGCTTACGTCAAGCATCGCAACCTCTTCTAGATTCTTTCATTCGATACCACCAGGCTCGCAGTCATAAATAAGGGGCAGCTTGATATTGAACTGCACCCGGGGCTACACGTATTATCCTTGGCATATACTGTGGGACCGAACAAAAAGGCAGGTTCTTAGCGCTATCAGCGACACCTGGGAAAGCTGTTGTCGAGGAACCTGCCCACAAATCTTCCTGGAACGAGCGGACGTGAGCTGCGTATCAGCGGACCATATTATTTATGCAGCGGCGCAGGTTACAGCCTTTCTTTCCATGGTTCCTGGCAACGTCCTTGCCGCAATCGAGTTACGTTTCGGAAACTGGCTGAACGTAGCCTCACAGTAGGTAATTACCAGCGCGACAGCACGCCTTGATACAATATTAATTGTGCTTGTATTGCGATGACTGCGGACAAGAACGCTCTGGAACAGTACGAAAAAGTTCCACGCCAAATGCCGCTTGCGCACCTGAAGCCACAGTTTGGATGCATTATATGAACTCCTAGCATGACAGGAAACAACAAGATCAACTTAAACTCAAAAGAATGAAAGAAAACGCGGTAATATTTGAAGGGAAGAATATTGGGCTGTCGTTGGAACTCTAAGATAATTAATTTAGGTGTAAAGCAAGGCTTTGGCCTTGCACTTTGCCTTTTCGGTTGCGTATCAATTACTTTCACTGATAAGTCATTGTACACCATTATGTTATCCTTCAGGTAAAATAAATATTGCTTCGACACAGTGGTCAGCCAGGTGAAGAAGGAAAACGACTTTGAGCCGGTTTGCTGCCCTAGCGTGGCTCCATCATTATTCATAATTATCAAACAACGCGCCTCCTCGTAATCACATTTTTATTGCCAAAATTACAAAAGCTAATATCAAGTTTGAAAATATAGCAGATGGTGCACAACACGCCGATCGTGTCAACTAATCTCATGCGCGTCAACCCAAATAAGACAGTGCTGATCAAGTTTCACCATGAGAATCCTAAATTGCTGAACCTGCTCATAAAGCAAAGCACTTACACAATAAACTAGCTGGAGTGTACATCATAATCAAGCGCTTTCGTAAGCATAGATTGACTTTTTCAATGCGAAGCCTCATTTGTCTAAATTCCAGACACTTTGCGTAAAGTCGGTAGGTGTAGGATAGTACGGTATTTCCGTAATAGCAACGGTTCGGACCTATTTTTAAATAAAAAGAGGTCCGTGCGTGTTCTCGCAGGCACATTTCACCATTGGAAAAACGCTTTTATGTAGCACGTATTGAGCAACAGAAAGCAGTATCGGGAGTTGCTGATGTTGCTCTACAATCTTCTCTTGACATTTTCCATCAAATTATAATAAAAATTGGGCAGTTGACTCATTATTAGGACTAATTATCTAATTAGGCGGCATGCAAGAAATATTCTGAGTATCTCCAAGCGACGGCAAACAACACAACCTTGGTTCTGTCCAGCTACGTAGCATTTGCAAATTTTTTTAAGATTTGCCCAAGCGAAAGACCTGCATATTATACGAATACATAAATCTTAATTTTTCTCTGCAGTCGTCGAAATAAACAGCAAGACGACCGTAAACGACGCCGTTGCAGGAAAAGGAGCTCTAGCTGGAGGCATAAGTTTGGTCGAGCCGAATTCCAGTTGATATACTCGAGCTAGACAACGACCGATTGTGTTTAGCTCTTCATCTCCCGGAGTGAAACGTCGACTGCGAGCGCGTAAACGGAAGGCGTCTTGAGGCAATGAAGTGCAGAGAAGTGCGGAACTTGCGTTAATTGCGACCAGCACGTGCTTACCTGCAGGTGCAAGCTGCAGGCAAACGAACCAATGTGAGATGAAAAGAATCCACTGAACGACGACCGATTTCTTGCATACCGAAGCGATATGAAGACAAATAGGAGTGAAACATTGTGAGGCTATACGCAGCACCTACGAATGCGAATCCGCCGAACGGATGAGGGCAGAGCTTGTACGGATGGGGTGCAGTAATGCGGGAAATGTGGGAGAAACTATCGACCTACGCTTGGCTGCAAGCCTCCGGAGCGCGCAGGAGAAGTATCAGATCCAGAGAGCTCTTGATGCGCGCAGCCGGAAAAGAAAAAGCGAACGGTTTCGCGGGGATCGAGCGTATACAGGGCACTCCTCCTATACCGTCGATGAAGCTGCTTCGGTACAGAAATTCGATGCCTGCGCTGCTGCTCGCGGATTGCATTGTCGAGAAAGTTTTCGAAAGCGGCCACGCGTGATAGCTGCGCCGCGCCCACTTCCTTCGTATATCGCGTAAAAACCGCGCGTGCTTCTCGAAACGAGTGACTTCTCGTTTCGAGAAGTCACCCATGCGTACTTATGTGAAGATCGCATTTCCGTACGAGAGGGTACAGTAGTCCGAGATTAACGAGCTCTTATTAATGTCGTTTTTAATTAATTATCATCCCAAAAAAAACAGAAACGTTTGCACTAGGCCGCGCAAAGCTAGAGACACGGCGAAGCTGGCCGATCGATTGCGTCATAACCTAAGAGATTTCAGCCGTCCAGCAGGTCCAGGACGCCACTAGGAAACTCAACCTCCCGGTTCCGTCGTTTGAGACGCCCACTCCATGAGAGCATCAAAGCTCTCGTGGCCTGCAGGGCCTTGAATAAAGTTGATTTCCTTCCTTCCTTCATAACTGGCATAAGCAAGCTCAACTAAGGCATAGCCAAGGCCGAACCTAGCTGCTACCAAGTTCAACCTAGATACAACCATGTTAAACGTCGACATAGCAAAGTTCTACGTAGCCACTACCACGAGACGCAGTCAATCGGCCAGCTTCGTTGTGTCTCGAGCTTTGCGCGGCCTAGTGCAAAGTTTCCGTTTTTGCGCGGCCTAGTGCAAACGAAGAGGCTGACAGAGTAACTCGTGCGCATGCTACACACCACGGGTGCTCACAGGAGTCCTCTGACGACCTGATTCCGATTGACCAGAACTACTCTGCAATTTTAAACTATCACAGAGGAAATAGGAATGAAACTACTACCCCCAGATAAGAATCTCAGTAAGGAAGAACAGCTTATATGGAGAAAGCAGCAAACCTATACATATATCAACCTGCGCATTCTTCATAAAATTCATCGCGAAAGATATACGGACACATGCCCATGGTGTGGGGCCACTCCAACCTTAGACCACATCTTATGGATATGCACGGCATATATAAAAAAGACAAACACAGAAATTACGGAGCATATACAATGGGAGGCGGCCCTGACCAGTTCACAGGAACGAAATGCGAAAACACCCGTGTGCTTAGATTTAGGTGCACGTTAAAGATCCCCGGGTGGTCCTTAATTTCCGGAGTCCCCCACTACGGCGTGCCTCATAATCAGATCGTGCTTTTGGCACGTAAAGCCCCATGATTAAATTAATTAAATTCAGTTCACAGGAAGATGTCCAATGGGCCATCATCTGACAAGCAAGACGGTGCGCGGAAGCCTGTGGGGCCCTTGCCTAGGAACTCCACCCATTGAGCGTCTTATTCTTCAATAAAGTTGTCGTTGTTGTTGTTGCCTCCCCATTACGACGACAGAAGAGAAGTGAAATTGCACGCTGGAATGATTAGCGGCCACGCAGACGGCTGTGGAAGACGACGACGATGCGAACGCTGCAGCAGTGGCACGAGCGCGTACCGAGCACGAGTACCAGCGCTAACCGATGGGCGCCAACGAGCCAGCTGCGGAACAAGACGACGACGCTCGAGCCAATGCTGATGATGATAGTTTTGTGAAACACTTTTTATGGGTGGCTTAAACAGCTTCGCTGTTAAAGTTTTGGACTGCATCACATTGCATAATCTACAACGACCGCAACTTCTATCTCGCTTTGTTTTCGTTTTTGTTCTGGACGGGTGTGTGTATGGGTGTTTGTGTTTGTGTGTGTGCGCACGTCCGTGTTTGTGTATGTGTGTGCGAAATTAAAAAAATTCAATTACGGGGTTTTACGTGCCAAAACCACTATCTGATTATGAGGCACGCCGTGGTGGGGGACTGGGGAAATTTGGACCACCTGGGGTGCTTTAACGTGCACCTAAATCTAAGTACACGGGTGTTTTCGCATTTCGCCCCCATCGAAATGCGACCGCCGCGGCCGGGATTCAATCCCGATACCTCGTGCTCAGCAGCCCAACACCATGGTATGAGTATGTGCCCGCATTTGTGTGTGCGCGTGTGTGCGCGCGCGTGTGTGCGTGTGCGCGTGTGTGCGTGTGCGCGTGTGTGCGTGTGCGCGTGTGTGCGTGTGCGCGTGTGTGCGTGTGCGCGTGTGTGCGTGTGCGCGTGTGCGCGTGTGTGCGTGTGTGCGTGTGCGCGTGTGTGCGCGTGTGTGCGCGTGTGCGCGTGTGTGCATGTGTGCGCGTGTGTGCATGTGTGCATGTGTGCGTGTGTGTGTGTGTGTGTGCGTGTGTGTGTGTGTGCATGTGTGCGCGCGTGTGTGTGTGTTCGCGCTCGCAGTGTGCCCATACTTGAGTTGCTGTAATGCATGTGCCACAGAGTTGTATGTCTCCCTGAGTATAGGCGCACGTAATGTAAGGGTATACAAACGAGCCTTCTTTTTCGATAAAGCTCCATTTTGAATTTGATTGCCGGTCACACTAGCCGATTTGAGAAAAAAAAAGTGGATGTTTTTCTGCAATAAGCTCGTTTACTGCTTTTCAACTGGAAACAGCTCTTACGGAACAGTAACTGGAATCAACGTGTCCAATTGCAAGCAAGAGTTGAAAATACTTTTTAACGCGAACCTTTTTCGCGAACCCTACCAGATATTCCTGCCCGTAGCTTCTGACTTGGTGGGCAATGCTGCTGCTGTCTGGCCGACTAGTCCACACGGACTATCATCGTTACGACCCTTGTAGGTGTATACCTTGTAACGTGAGTTATATTGAACTAGCTTTACTTGTGGTTCCGTCCCAGTGAGGGAGCATTGACACCGCTTTATTGCGACCAGCCCAGACATGGTGCCCATGATCCCAGTAGCAGAAGACTGACGCGGTCGGTAATGCCACGTGGTCCAGCTTGTGATGGGCACCGCCAGATCGATAATCGAGCTACCTTACACTAAAACATGTTTGAATGGTGTTTGCGATATATTTTGTTCGATTACCCTTTAATACAGCTAGCACTTTACACTGCTTTTCACAGTGTTTCCGTGGCATATATATATTGGCTCTGAAGAATGGCCGGCAAACATACAGGATTCCTGATGTGCAATAGGTGCCCAAGGGCTTGTAGCGAGGGTATTCAGTGATTTAGACGCATCGGCTAGTTCTTCGCTATAACCAATATTATAATGCAATTTCTTCAACTTGCGTTGCAATTTCAGTCACACGAAATACAATAGCAACTGAACTATATCCGCATATTAGTTTTCCATCCGCGGAAAATAAGATGAGTAAAATAATCACAGCGAACTGAGTACCATATGAATGCACTTGAAAGGTAAAGCCTCGATGAACTTTTCTAAAAAACAAAAACAAGAATAAAGAAATGCTGGGCACAGCGAAAGAAATGCACTCATGACTATGTAGCGTTATCTGTTCTAATGCACTGTCTAGCTGTAAAGCGGGATTTGTCTACGCAATTCAAGAACTCGCATTTCTCACGCAACGGCAGGTTCAATATCAGAGAGGTTACAAGGATGCTCCGAGCACGGCTTCCGTGCGTCTGCACGAAGATGCACTCAACGTGAAGCTGAACCCGTTGTGAAGGACACACAGAGGGCTGAAACCACCGAAGAATCCGCGTTCGCGATTCAAGCACGCGCCGCGTAGTGAGCTCGCCAAATCTTCATCAGTGGAGTGCACACGTGAAAAAACGGTTAGCCCACATACAACTGCGCTCTTGTGAAAAATCGTCATTACCCAGATATGAACCAGCAGTATCCGAAAGCCCAGTTGAGTTATATTGTTGAGCCATTGAATGTAATTCTAGAAATGTTTATTAGGATATTTTATAATAAAAAATCGGGGTTCAATACGCTGCTTGCCATCATAATTAAATTCTCCGTCATACTGCGCATACTCGGTTATAGTGTTGAAAACAAATGACGATGCGGGCATATGTGCAATATAAAACTGCACAATCGTAGATGCGTCTGCAAACGCTCGCCCTTCTCTTATTCGTACTTTGTGGTGCACTTGAAAGTGATACCAGGCGCACTGTGCTTTTTGTCGGTAACAGCAGTTCCGAACGCTGCTACCGATAGCCGATACCGATACCATGTGAACCAATACAATGTAGCCGTGTGCCTAAAAGAAAACACAAGTTGACTCAACTTGATTTGGCGGCTTTCATCGCCTCAATACGGTCTTATCTAAACTGGACGCTCAGAAGTTGCCTCAGAATGGTAGAAAGAAAAAAATGAGTATGTGTGTACAGCGGTACAAGACCGTACATGTAAACAATTTCCCAACAATCCATTATCACTGCTTTCGGATTACGCGGAATTTTTATTCCTTAGCAATTAGGTGGGCCATTTGAAGACGGGACCTTTTAACGCACCTCGGGTAGACGATCTCGTAATCATTCATTGGTAATGCTTTCGCTTCACTTTAGGACATCTAGTTTTTTGATGTTCTATTTTATTTCTTCTTGATACGCTTTCGAGCAAAACGTGCAAATGAATATGGCAGGATTGCGCATGCTGGCCTCACTTACTTTTTCGCTTTTTTCAATTATACATATACATATACAATCCTGGGATGATCGTCACGTGATAGCGACGGTCAAGAGCACAGTAGCAAAACTATGAATGACGAAAATAACTCTTTATGGGGCGAACCTGTGCCCAGAAAAACAGGATCCACTCAAAGCACAGCGATAGCGGCAAACACAGTCGGCGATCGTCGAAAACTTGGTCAGCCCGTCAAGCACGTCAGCTTTTATACATGAGTCATCGAAGGTTCCAAAGTAATCACTGGTGCACGCGTGTCTTCCAGAAAGTACTACACCATTCGCGTCAAGCGTACAGTAGTATATAGGTGACTGTACTTATAAGCCGATTTGTCAACTGTGTGCTTCGCCTCCAGAAGCGCTCACATATGTGTGTTGTATGTGCATCACACATATTCGCACATATGTGCGTCGTATGTGCCCCGCCTCCAGCAGCGCTGGCGTGGAAGACGACTGCCATTCTCCTCTCCTGCATCCACCGCAGGGGGGCGAGGGCAGCGCTAGGAAAAGAGGGGGATTCTTCACGAGCGCTACACCACTGCATTTAAGCATTGAGACGCCCCACAGATCTCGCGAAAACCCACGTGCGCCTCAAAGATCGATAATAGTGGCCGTTCGGTTGCCCGAAAGCCACTATCTTTGTTTTCGCATCAGCGCTTTTGTATCGCATTTGTCTCCTATAGTCTGCGTGGAGCGTCCTTATAGGCAGTCATCAACGGCGTGCTGGAGAAGTTACAAGTGAGGCTTGGAATGCAGTACGCGAACAATTTTTCTTAGTGAAAACCACCGCAATAACATAGTCAAGTTTTCTCAAGCGCCTATCATCACCTTACATGCACAACCAAGTTAGTGCACACCATGAAGGTGTCTATGAACCGAGATTATGCGTTTAGTATGCCACATCTACGCGCGAATCAGCACTTTCATACCAAACGCTTGACATGCATTTGCCGAGTGCTTCTTTTAACAAACTCTGTCGGATCAGTGATCGACAAAATGAAGAGACCCTTAAAGTTGCCGGTTTCGCAAGTGAATGCCTGCTACCAGTAGCGCACCCAGGATCTCTGCCGGGGGGGGGGGGGGGGGGTTGACAGTTTGCCAATACCATCTAAACAGCACTAATTTCGATTTATTCACGGGAAATTGTCAAAAAAATGCGCTTTTTGCGAGTGTGCAGACAATTGCGCGTCTTACATCTTAGTTGCAGTACTCAAATGCGTAAGGAAAGAAAAGAGGTTAAACAAAACGGGGGGTTAAGTCGGCCTCAGGGGGGGGGGGGGGGTTCCAACCCTCGAATCCCCCCCCGTCGGTGCGCCACTGCCTGCTACAATATCAACGATAACTTCTCATGAATGTCCATATGCGCCATCGAAGCAGCATGCACCTAGAAACTTATCTTGCAAGCTTTTACAGCATAAAAGGATTAGTCATTGCCGTTTTAGGTCATCGTATACGTTTTACAAGCAGCTTCACATTAGCAAACGGAAAATTACTATGGCCGTCTGTATCGGCGACATGCGTACATGAAAACTCGGACGTGCTCTGGCATCCAACGCAACTATTCGAGCTTCGTGAACAGTCTGACTAGGCATCGCCATTCATGCTGACATACGCAAAATATTTCAGGCACGGTGGTCACACTTATAGGATCTGCGCGAATTGCTTGACATATTGGACTACACACAAGTTGTTCGCCCTATCACTGCCAGCGGCAGGATTTTGCTAGTGCTAATTATGAACAGGACAATAACGAAAGACGTCGTACTGGGTTCCTGGCTGGACACTGTATAAACTAAGAAAGTTACCGGTGCGCTTCTTGAAGTTCTGAGCAACGTGTGTTTCGACGTAAACACGCCCGCCCAGTCATAAATCAATCGTCACCCTCAGCTAAACACCTTACTCGCCTGTTTTTCGCCTCCGACGTTCCGTCTGAGCAGAATAGTAAGCTAGAAGGCTTTTACCCGAGCCCTGTTTTCGCGCACCTTTTCAAATAAGTTTTTTCGCTCTCTCTTTAAGTTGTCTTGAGGTCTCGATGATCGTTAAGTCTCCATATAGCGATATACTTACGAGTACGTCTACAAGTATTTTCGTATGGGAAAGAAACGCACGTCAGAGTTGAGTTTGAATGCATTGAAAAATTGAGTATAAGATACCAATGTAAGTATTTTATCTATATGTGGAATGGTGACAATTGGTTCGTCATTGTACATATGAAGAACGACTGTATTATACAATTCCTGATGCGATACCACTGACCCTTAGTATATACCCAACCACTTTAAATAAGTGCAACGCAATCAAAAGTACCATGTAAACACAGACACGTGCGCGGACAGGCATACCTGCACATACACAAATAGAGAGAAACTTCAGCGAGACCTGGTGGAGGTTTTGCACGGGCTGTATATCGGCTGAGCATACAGCCTGCGTAGAACGACAATGTTCTATGCAGTTCGCAACCCATTTTTTATTCATTTCTTGCGAATTCCTCCCCGACCAAGTTTACTTTAGACAAGTTTGTTTCGATGGACAGGATAAACCGAATTGCACCGGCGTATGCCATCTCATTGTGTAAGCAATAGTCGTTATCAATGAGCTCACAGTGTCAGCATGAACGTTTGAAACGTCAGACAGTAAAACATTTCGCAACGCCCTTTTCGCGTTTCAGTTCCCACTAAGTTCTTACTTCAACTGCTATTGCTTACATAAATGTCAAAAGCCAGATTTCGAACCAAATATTTCTTTAAATGGCATTCCAAGAGCAAAAGAGACAGTCGTCTCTGCTACGATACAGGAGTATTAAAGCATGGAGACTCTGAAATGATGTTCAATTAGGCTTCTTGCCCGTTGTACATGTAAGAAAATAGCTTTTGAGGGCAAGTCAAACTCTCGAAGCACCCTCCTGACTATTCTTCGCAACGGAAACGCTGTCTCAACGGACACTACTCACAGCTCTGCACAGAACTACTAGGTAGAACAAAATGCGTCCGGCGTGTTTGCATTGCACTGAGGTCGATTTCTCCTTTTTCTCGAGGAACGCACTTCAACAGCAATATTATGCATGAACGCGCATATATTCGGCACTGCTTTAGTGTCAGCGCGCACGTAAGGAAGAAATTATGCGTCGTTGAAACGACGTCGCTTTGTAGTATGCAAACATATGCTTTCCTGTTCCCGAGCCTCTCGCATAAGTCGATGGCTCTAACCGACTTCGTGAATATCTTGAGATCTCTGGAACACAGGAGAGAATCTATTTGGCCAAGGGGCTGGTGTGTCTGTTCAAGAGGAAGTTCAAAGTGGTTGTATCCTATAGTATCGACGCGTATCGTTTTGTAGGCGGCATAGCATAAATTACGTGCCGCTTGCAAGTAGACCTCACTCTGCATAATGATCGTAGGGCGATTTTGTAGATTATTAGTACACGTCTCACATCTGCTGTAATGTAAGCAAAAAAAGAACTACACACATTTCCTCTCATCGCAGAACGACAGCTAGAACGGACATTGCCAAAACTGTTTTTCATCGTTTCTTTCAAAATAAATACATCCTATTCGCCGGGATTTACAAAAGGTAAGTGTTCCGGAAGCTCGCTAAGATGGTCCTGGCAGGTTATCATGCATAACACGGACACGATGGTCATGCTATCGGGCCTACAGAGCGAATAACTGTCCAGGCATCCTTTCTGCTCAGTTATTGGGAAAATCTTCGATGTAATCAAGGGTACATTGCGAGTATTAAAACATGACCTGACTATTAAACGTGACAGTGACGTGAGAGAACCGAACATATCCGAAAGTACGCGTTAAGAATTCAACTCTTCGTAGGGGTCACTTGTGCCTAGAAAAGCGCGAAACGCTCAAAGAATAGCAACCGCGGCGAGCACTCTCGTTGGCAGTCGAAACCGGAAACCCCGGTTCAAGTTCTTTCACTATTTATAGTTGTAGATTGGTACACAGATTTCTTTTTTTTTACAGCGAAGCGGTTTAAAGCCAGCCGTAATATGTGGTTCGTATCAAGAAACTATCATCATCAGGAATGAAGAAAGAAAATAAACTTTCTTGCCGCGGCGGGATTAGAGCCCGTGAACCCACGGTGCCAAGGCGAGCGTCGTAGGCCATACAGCCACGCTTGGAGAACGCGCATTTGTGCGAACCGTGTGATTGCGTTCGAGCGTCGTTATCTTCGTCCACAGCTGGCGCATTCGCACGCGCTCCTGCTCTGCGAGGTGAAGAAGAGGTTTTGCACGCTATGCTCGGGAGAGAGATGAAGAAAATGAGAGCGAGGGAGAGAGACCCATTCACGGAGCGGGTCTGCTGGAACGCGTTGTCGGCATTGGAACACGGTGTCGGCGTTGCAAGCTGCGCCATGCAATGCGCAGTGAGCCTACTGCATGCATGAAGAGGATGCTGGTACGAAATCAATCAGCCAGCTTCACTGTGTCTGGAGCTGTGCGCGGCCTATATAGTGCAAGCTTCCGCCATTTTTTTGTACTTAGATTACAATATGATCCGACAAGGACTTTCTCAAGAGAATGGGCGTCAGCATTCAGGCATATTTGGATACTTTAGCTGCATCTTGCCCCGAATGATGGATGGATGGATGGAAAACTTTAATGAACGTCCTGAGGTACGCGACTCAGCGCGCAGCGGGCCGCTCCCACGTTGGGACAGTCAGGCCATGCCCGACCGCCGCATCGTGGGCCCTCTGGACAGCCCATAGTTGCGCCCCGGCATCGGGGCTCTTGATAGCGGAGAGCCACTTGTCCTCATTTATTTGTTCCGTGCCTCGTAACGAGGGGCAACGCCAGAGCATATGGTCTAAGCTAGCGAAGTCATTGCAGTGCCTGCAAGAACTACTGGCATAAGTGTCGGGATAAAGCTTGTGTAATAAAGCCGGGCTGGGATATGAGCCTGTTTGCAATAATCTGAGGGTCAATGCCTGCGCTCTATTTAACTTCTTGTGAGGAAGGGGAGAGTCTCTCCTGCCGAGATAAAAGTACTGCGTAATTTCATTGTATGTTGTCGGTTGATCTCTGTTCTCCACCACTCCTGGCTGGCCGGGGAGTTCTCCATGGTCGCGGAAAGCGAGACCTCGCGCCTTGGAGTGGGCCAGCTCGTTTAAGTTTGTGGGGCCTCCCATGATGGATCCCATGTGAGCGGGGAACCACCTGAGAGTGTGGGTGGCAATGCTTTTACCGTCGAGGATACGACAGGCTTCTTTACACACGGCGCCAACGCTGAAGGCGCGGATGGCTGCTCTGGAGTCGCTGAAGATGTTGGCATGTTTCTCGTCCAGGAGGGCCAAGGCAATGGCCACTTGCTCGGCCGCACATGACGACGTGCCTCGTACCGAAGCTGCGTTAACGGTCGAACCCTTGTGGTTGATGGACACTACTGCCATCGGCCATACCATGCTGAATACGCCGGTTCTCGCCCCGAATGATGACTTGAAAAAAAGCCATATTCTGAACAAACATGGCTACCCACAAAAAGCAACGCGAGTCAATCTCATAGGCTTGATATAACTTCCTAGATCGCATTTATATTAAACGGCGGGAACAAAAAAGTTAAGAGACGTTGTAATCGATTGAGACGATAGCTCGATCATAGTTAGATCTGGTGTACCTTGAGCGCGATATCCCTTTATCGCTTGTGTAATATTTTTCTGCCATTCTAATCGCACATTTACTTTAGCAGAGCTACTTTAATCATGCGAATAATCGGCTGAGTTTCGAGCACATCTTTATTTAGTTTGAATTTCTCTAATGGGTTTATGTTATACGACTTCCTGAAAATAAGTTTTAAATGCTCCTACAATGCTCCTCAGCGAAGTATAATGCCTAAGCCAGAGCACTATCCACTAGCCAGAGCACTCTGCCCGAGGTCGAAGGTTCAACCCCGGCCGCGGTCGCCGCATTCCGATGGAGGCGAAATGCAAAAAAAGCGCACGTGCATCGTAAATTGGGCGAGCGTTAATGGACACCGCGAGGTGAAAACCTAATCTATAATGCGCAACTACGCGTCGTGCCTCATAATCAGACCGTGATTCAAAGATTCACAAACACGCTATTAATTTTCAAGATTGGCTTTGCGAAGACGCAATGGTCGTGCACTTAAAGCGTTCATCATACTATTGAACGGTACAATATAATATGCTGTACTAGAATGGGGCAGTGTGTCGTCTGTATAGCGAAGCAATGGGACAACCGGGGACACTTCTGCGATGACGCCACCAGACGGGCGCTGCGATCGATCGGTGTGCCTAGTGCGTGAAATTTAAATATGTTCTGCAAAACTTTCTGCATTTATAAGCTAAAACGCTCTCAAATCCCAATTGCAGTTATTATACTCTGCAAAAAAATGCGAACTGTTCGGATATATCAATAACGCCGTCTAAGATTACGCGTTTCCAACCACCGATCATGCAGTGTTCCTGATGGCCTGCTCAGCGTTTCCGGTCGCAGAAGACAAACAAACACTCGTCTGCTCGTTCTGTACGGGTAGCACGCATATGTTTTTGCAATCAAATTATTTCGAGACACACGAGGATGAGAAGGGCTGGAATAAGCACCTGCACTGTGCCTGGTGGGTTGCACAGGATTCCTTTCATGTTGCATCAGCCACAAAAGAGGTCGCCTGGTCTCCCAAAAACAATAAAAAGAAAAAAAATAGTAGTGCTCGGTGACGAATGCAGCCACCATCGTTTGGAGATTTCGCTCCGCAAGACGGCGCCGAGGGGCAACAATGAGTGGACACGGTGGAGCAGCAGCCATGCAGTCGCTCATAAACCCGATTTTGCTTTTTGTGCAGTTTATCGCCCGGTTTGACACGTGGATACAACCAACGGACCCAGCGATTGCCGGCTGTTCATCGACACTGTTGCTGACGGCCCCGATCTTCTATAACGCGTCCTTATGTCATCAGCCATGCTTTAACGGTGGCGTCCCTTACATGGTCAGCTGGTCGACAACACTGTTGGCGACTGCAGCGACACGGGAGGATATAAGGTCCTTGGAATTCCTATGCCCCTTCAGATGGGCACGGTGGAGCGGCAGCCATGCAGTCGCTCATAAATCCGATCTTGCTTTTTGTGCAGGTAAACCTAGTTCTCTCTACTCTAAGTGTACTAGCAGCGTCTGCCTGCTGCTCCTGCCATGCCCAAGTGTGCTTTTTGAGTGTTTGTGCGAAAGCGTATTTGTTACAAAGCTCTTACTTGATGCTATCGCTAAACTTTTTAAAAAAGTTAAGCACTGTCACATTCAAGTCATGGAAGTTCTTGATGACCTAAAGACAAAACACGAGGCCTCAGTACAAGCCGTTGCTGATTTAACAGTAAGATTATCCGCGGTTGAATCTTTCGTCGAATCATTCGACGGTTCTGCAGCTCTGTGTGATTCACCACGTTTAATCACTGTAGCTGTCGGAATGGAAGGCCAGGCACTCACTTCCCGACTGGACGATCCTCAAGACAGATCCAGACGAGATAACCTAGTCTTCTTTGGAATACCGGACTGCCCGATTGATACGTGAGCTCAGTCAGAAGGCCTCGATCAATTTGTTTTGTCTCGTCGCCTTAAACTACAATTTCCTGACTCAGAAGTCTCTCGAGGGCACTGGTTAGGATCCTACACCGAAAACAAAGAGTCGACCAATAACCATCAAGTTTTCGTCGTCTAAAGTCAGGGATACCGTCTTGGCGCGGAAACGTAAGATCAAAGGGACTGGCGTATCAGCTAGCGAAGATTTTTGCAAAGCTACGCGAAACTCAAGGAGGAAACTAACACAATTTGCAAAGGTAGTAGGGCAGCCGTACTCGTTTAGCATGAATAAACTGATCATGAATAAAAAAAAGTACGTTTACTGCGCAATAACTGACAGCGTACGCGAAACTGATTTGCCACAATCGGCAGATATGCAAGATGGCGCGGCCACTGTACCTGCACGTGCCGGCACTTCTTGAGCATCATAGCTATGTCTGCCTAGATCCCGTGCAAAGAACGCCTCTATTTTCTTTTCCAATGTCCGGAGTGTCCTGAATAAGCGCGTTGACTTGTCTTCCGCTATTGATTCATGCTCTGCTGATATTGTTGGTCTGACGGAGACCTGGCTGTCTGCAAAAGTTAAAAATGAAGAAATTTTGGACTGTGAAAAGTGCTACAAATTTTGCCGATGTGATCGTGATTACCGGCCTGGCGGTGGTGTTCTGTTAGCGGTTGCCGATATGCTTGCTCCTCATGTCATTCCAATTTCTCTCTCTCTCTCTCTCTCTCTCTGTGTGTGTGTGTCTGTGTGTGTCTGTGTGTACGTGTGTGTCTGTGTGTACGTGTGTACGTGTGTGCGTGTGTGTACGTGTGTGCGTGTGTGCGTACGTGTGTACGTGTGTGCGCGTGTGTGTACGTGTGTGCGTGTGTGTACGTGTGTGCGTGTGTGTACGTGTGTGCGTGTGTGTACGTGTGTGTGCGTGTGTGTACGTGTGTGTACGTGTGTGTACGTGTGTGTACGTGTGTGTACGTGTGTGTGCGTGTGTGCGTGTGTGTGCGTGTGTGTACGTGCGTGTGTGGTACGTGCGTGTGTGTACGTGCGTGTGTGTACGTGCGTGTGTGTACGTGCGTGTGTGTACGTGCGTGTGTGTACGTGCGTGTGCGTGTGTGTGTCTGTGCGTGTGTGTGTGTGTGTCTGTGCGTGTGTGTGTGCGTGCGTGTGCGTGTGCGTGTGTGTGCGTGTCTGTGCGTGTCTGTGCGTGTGCGTGCGTGTGTGTGCGTGTGCGTGCGTGTGTGTGCGTGTGCGTGCGTGTGTGTGCGTGTCTGTGCGTGTGCGTGCGTGTGCGTGCGTGTGCGTGCGTGTGTGTGCGTGTCTGTGCGTGTGTGTGCGTGTCTGTGCGTGTGTGTGCGTGTCTGTGCGTGTGTGTGCGTGTGTGTGCGTGTCTGTGTCTGTGCGTGTGCGTGTCTGTGTCTGTGCGTGTGCGTGTCTGTGTCTGTGCGTGTCTGTGTCTGTGCGTGTGTGTGTCTGTGCGTGTGTGTGTCTGTGCGTGTGCGTGTCTGTGCGTGTGCGTGTCTGTGCGTGTGTGTGTCTGTGCGTGTGTGTGTCTGTGCGTGTGTGTGTCTGTGCGTGTGTGTGTCTGTGCGTGTGTGTGTCTGTGCGTGTGTGTGTCTGTGCGTGTGTGTGTCTGTGCGTGTGTGTGTCTGTGCGTGTGTGTGTCTGTGCGTGTGTGTGTCTGTGCGTGTGTGTGTCTGTGCGTGCTCATTGATTCTTGCGAAATAATTTTGTGTCTGCTATCGGCAACCAACGCCTCACTGTCCTTCTGTAATGACCGGCACGATGCTGTCAATCAGCTGTTCGTCAGATACATCAATCGCCCCTCTTCGTAATCGGCGACTTCAATTTTCCAGACATCAGGTGGGAAGGAGCCTTCGTTTCCTTAAAACACAACTCAGCTGAAAGCAAGGAATTTTTAACTTTTTGTCAAGACTTCAACCTAATTCAGCTCGTTCACTTTCCCACTCCCATAACTCCCACTTTCACTAACATTCTAGACTTAGCACTTACAACTACACCAGACCTAGCTTCCTGCGCAACTAATTTACTGAGAATTAGTGACCACTCTATAATTCACTTCACTCCACTGGCACGGGTTTCCAACAACAAAAAGAACAGGGTCATCCAAGACTACAGTAAAGCAGATATTACTGGAATGAATAGGGAACTGCAGGCCTTTGTTGACGTTTTTTTTTTTTTTTTTTTTTTTTTTTGCTGGTTTTGAACAGCAATCGGCTGATGATAACTGGTTGCTTTATAAAAACGAGCTTGTCTCTAATTGATCGCTTTGTACCTAAAAGAAAAGTTTCATCGAGTCCTCGCTCTCCGTGGTTTCATAAGACGTTAAAACGCATTCGCAACAAAAAGAAGCGGATATTTCGATGCGCAAAGCTAACGGCCACAACAGACCGCTGGTCTTGCTATCAAAAATGTAACCGAGATTTCTGTACTGCGCTTTCAAAAGCGAAGAAGGAATTCTGTGATAAAACTCTTCCTTTGCCACTGCTTTCTAACCCCCGTAAATTTTGAAGCAGCATTAACGGTTCTAAAAGGACACACATTTAGTTAATCCAATCTATTGTTCCAGTAGTTCAAAGCGAATACTGCAATGTTCTGAACAATGTGTTTGTTACTAATTTTAATAAGAGCACCCCCACAGTATTTCTACAAATACCAAAAACTAACTTCTTGCCAATGGATTCCATCGCTAATAATGCAGTTGGTGTCGAAAGGCTTATTGTCAATTTAAATGATCTTCATCGGCCAGCCCAGATTGCATCTCATCAAAAATGATGAAGTGTACACAAGTTCATTCTTCATTAATATTGTCAAAGCTTTTTGAACAGTCCTTACAGGTGTATACACTGTCCTCTGACTGGAAGATAGGGAAAATGGTCCCTGTGCATAAATCTGGTAATGTAAATTCCCCCAATAATTACCGTCCCACATCATTAACAGTCATTCGAGTAAAAATCTTAGAGCATATATTATACTCGCACCTCATCGAATTCCTTGAGTCCAATTCCTTCTTCAGTACGTATCAGCATGGATTCCATAAAGCAGTTTCGTGCCAAACGCTATTGCTATGTTTTACCAACGACTTATTTATTAACGCGGATCATGACATTGATACTGATTGCATATATTTAGATTTTGCCAAAACATTTGACTCCGTCTCACACGACCTACTTATTCAAGTTGACATATACCCCAGTGTACTTGCATGGATTAAGGAATTTCTGTCTAACCGTAGCCAGTATGTGACAACTAATGACTTTTGTTCACCTAATTCTCCCGTAACATTTGGTGTTCCGCAAGGGTCCGTTTGGGCCCTCTGCTTTCCTTGATTTATATTAATGATCTTCCTACTTGCCTTTCTTCCTCAACTGTCCGACTGTTTGCAGATGACTGTGTAGTTTACCAGAAAATTACCAACCATGCTGATTACATCAATCTGCAACACGATCCAGATAGGGTATTTGAATGGTGCAATCAATGGCTCATGACACTTAATACAACTAAATGTAAAAGCATGCGAGTTTCTCGACACGCTGCTACTCATTGACCGCGTACTTACTCCCTCAATAATATTCAATTACCATCTGTTGACAGTGATAAATACCTTGGTGTTCAGATTTCTTCTAATCTTTCGTGGAATACGCATGTCGAATATGTAGTAACAACGCGAATAGCATGCTTGGCTATCTGCGTCAAAATTTTTTTGATGCCCCATCGTCCCTGAAGTTAACACTTTACAAAACTTTGGTACATTCTAAGTTAGAGAAAGCATGCGCCATATGGTATCCTACTCAGACCACCCTCACTCAAACTCTTGAAGCAATTCAGAATCGTGCAGCACGTTTCATCTTATCGAATTAATTATTCACGTCATTCCAGTGTCACCTCTATGAAGAAAACCCTAAACTAGCCTGACTTTTCGTTGCGTCGAAAGTCATCTGGCCTTAATCTCTTTCACAAAATCTATTATAACAACGATTTAAAGGACCATCCTGTTTCATACACCTCATTATATCTCTTCAAGGACCAATCATCGCTTCAAGGTTGGTCTACCGTCTTGTCAGATAAAATTGTGTAATGACTCTTTGGTTCCTAGAACAAGCGGCGCATGGAACCACCTTCCCTCAACAATCGCAAGCATAACTTATGACCACGAGTTCAAGATCGCTTTACAAAATGACTTGTAATATTTTCTTGTGTTGTCATTTTTTTACCCACTCCTTTCTGTAGTGGCTTTGGGCACCTCCGCGACAATAACTATTGATCCCGGAGGCCTTATGTTGGATCATTATTTTTCCGCTTGCCAGCAATGACTTCAGGTTGTAGCGACAGATGGCACTGCCGTAGACTAGAGAGCTGCAGCACTCCAGGCCGTCATTGCAAAAAGAGTCACGTTTTCGTCCCAGAACGACACACTGCTCTATTACAGTACACCATAACTATAGGCTCCTCTATTCGACAACGTCTGCATCTCAATTTCAGGCTGAGCGCTGAAGCAGGCGACATGTCAAACGTTTCTTCATTTGGGACGCTCAGAAAACGTACGTGCATAGCGGGCCCTTCGGGCACATCTTCCAGACTGATACATACTGAAATGTACCAAAGAATTTTGGTAGGAATTGAGAAAACATGAGGCTCGTGGTTCCATCTTTTGGCGAATTTAGACGATGAGCCTGATATCTCCTAGAAGGCACTAACAGGTGGCGCACGGTCTCAGCGGCCGCGCAGTGACCTCTACCGATAGAGTTATTCGGATGACGAATAGTTTAGGGAGAGCACAGATAGAGGGCGCGACGTGTCAGTTGTAGTGGTAAAACGTATCCTCAGTTCTAGAATTGTTTCGTCGCCCTTTTTCTATACCTCTTCTTGATAATTCGGTGGCACTGACGCTGCGTAATTGGCTTTGGCCGTGGCATGACCCAAGGGTGGATGAGTAATCAACGACCACTATGTCAGGCATTACCACGTCTTCTCGCCGATCGCCTAGGATACTCGGGTATTTTCTTGTTCTGAAAACTTACACGTAATCGTATCATTACTAAAATCGTTAATAAGACTAAGTGTTCATCAGCATTCAATTAGGCGATGCGCTGCACTCACACAGTGTTGCCAGATTTAGATATGACATTTTTTTAACAATTGACAACGTTGAAAAATCCTGAGCTCTACGACAGGACATCAATTACTTAAATGACATTTCAACATCTTCATGTTTGTTTCTGAAGTATGCCAACGGCACGATATCTCGGATCAGATACCCGGCCACAGCAGCAAGCGTTTATGATAAAGAGGAATGCAAGGATAATCAATTAGCGTGATTTTGGTGCAAGTTACAGCAACCTTGGTGGTCATGTTTATTCCAGAATCCTCTACTACGGTGTCCCTCACAAACCACTGCGTACTTTCAGAAAGTTACAACCCATAATTTTATTTTATTTTTAAACATCCTCTCTCATCCTTCAGTGATTCTCAAAAATGAACAAATTGGGTGTCTTTTTTCAGGAACGCTTAGGGTGAAGACTCACGCGAACCTGAACTACAAATGTTTATGAAAAGCTCACTTATAATAGAAATACCGACACCGTGAATCTTTCTGCAATAGGCAAATAGACAATACTTGTTGCAACAACGTAAGATAAAACAATTTTCTTGCGCAATAATGAGGGAATAGGTCAAAGTGCTATAAGCGTAACTGGTCGGTAAGTTCGAACTATTAATTGTACCTTGAGCGAAAGGAATAAAAATAAATGCCGAAGCACTATCCTATAGCATTAAGAACTTTATTAATGTTTTCTGTTTAGTAGAGTGGTGCACACATTTGCAAAAACAGTCGAAAAAATTGCCTGCTGGTTAGCTGCAGAAATTGATTGGCTCATGACGGGCGCGTGTATGCAGAACGGTACACTCTAATTTAGATAGGGATGATTTGATGAAATTAAGATTTAGATGATTCTGCTGAAGCGCGAGAGAAAGAGATCCAAAACAAAAACATCGCAGATACAAAAATATTGTATTCCTGGAGAGGCACAATGGAAAGCAAGCAACGCTTTGACACTAAATAAAACAGCAGAGAATGAAAGCAGTTTAAAGCAAAACAATTCTAAGCAGAGTGCACTCTTGTTAAATCAGGGTGTCCCGAGAATGCGGAGTTATGGGAGTAAATTTGCAGAATAAGAATTCATTACCCGAGCTTTTTTTTCGTTTATTTATTTATGTGGGAGCCTAGATTGCCCTACTGGGCATTATTGTCGCTGTGACGGAACAATAACCGGAATGAAAACATGGACACAAACAGCCACAATTGTCCGTTGTACATTCAACTGAAGCACACACATTGCAAAAACGAGGAAAACACATTTTCGGGAACATCCACAAGATTCACAAAAAAACCGCAAGTACGTCGGTACAACTTATTTTTCGCAACTCATTAGCACGATCAATTATTTGGGGTTTACATATTGGCCTCGTGCACTACCGATGGCGGCGCTGTGAACGGCGCTTTCGTGACGTCAGAGGTTTAAAAATAAAGCACAATCGTAGGGCTCATAGGCAACATTGTGCGCTGACAAAGCGGCATTGTAGTTGCATAGACGCCGACTACAGGGGGGGGGGGGGGGGGGGCGCTCCGGGGCTCGAGCCCCCTCCGGAGTTTCCCCCGGGTGATCCGTAAGCCCCCCGCACCTCAAGTGTCATCACCGAGTTCTCTTACCCACATCTTTTAAGGATTCGATTGCGTTGCCTCTATCTCTGCACTTTTGTTTTGGCTAAATGCTTACGGCATCATTGTTGGCGCGGACGTGCACGGCTTTTAATTTCTACTTTCGCTTTATTTCGGCAAACCCTGACAATAGGAGGACAAGCGCATTAGAAGCACTAACGGCGGCTACCTCATCCGCGTTTCCTCACTTCGACATTTTTTTTTATATTTCCACTGCGAACACCATGCACAGACACAATATAGTTAAATATGTACACAGGAGAACGTTTATTATATTCTTTAAAGAGAAGGAGGCAGCCAATTAAATTGACAGCCTATGCCTAGAGAACGAATATGTTGATGTATGTTCACCTCACTTCAAATTAGTTTGCGTGCTTTTTTGGCCCTGAAGAAAACCTGCAGACTTCAGTGACCCATTGGGCAGAGACTATCAACGGCGTGTGACAAGTGAAAAGCACGTGAGTGATATGTGTCTGAATATTTATTCTCTTTCCAGTGGGCCATGCTAACGACTGGCGACAAAAAAAGAAAAAAAAGAAAGAAAAGCTCTTTTATTATTTACAACATTTACGCATTAGGGATGGAAACATCGCCGCTTGCATGCATAGGCCATAAATACGGGGTGTTTCAGCAAACACTTTCAAAAAATGTTTAAAGGTTGCGTGTGGCATATAGCACAATTCTAGTTCATGAGCTCGTCTACTCGAAGAGGCGGACATTACTTGCACAAAAACTTGAATTGCATAATCGACTAATTAACATAATTAGCCAACAATTAGATATGGCATGCGGGCCGCATAAGCATCAGCCGCGCACATGCAGTCATTCACAGCTACGGCAGGGCTAGAGGAGAAGACGCGTGCTCTCCTTAATTCCCATTCGCGTTTGATTGCGTGACCCACGACTAACCCGAATATTGAGCCCGTGGGACCATCAAGCCACCACCCTTTTAGGCTCACTGTTACGTGCTTTTTCCCGCACCCATGTGTATGGGTCGCTCATTTAAGTGCCTTTAGGATTTAATGCGGAACATCATGGCGACGACCACAGCGACAATTGGCCTGAAGTGTCGATTTAATGGCCTTCGCCATAAAGCGAGAAATATAAAATTGTTAGCAAAGGGTATATATATATATATATATATATATATATATATATATATATATATATATATATATATATATATATATATATATATATATATACATGGGTAGGTTTCGGAAAGCTGGTGAGGCCCAGCCCCCCCCCCCCTCCCCACCCGCGCAAATGGAAACTTTCCGTCTGGTGTAGTTAAATGTGAATTTCACATTTGGGTGGTAATTCCAGCAGCTTGGGGCTCCAAATGTAAAACATTTTCTGAGAACAAAAATCTTGTTATTTTACTGAGAAGCTGTTTACATTGAACATTAGTGGGGCATCACGCGCTATTCCCAATTGCCAAGCATGCTTTACACAACTTTTTTTGCAAGTAAATCTCATTACCACGTTCTAATGCAAAATAAAAAAAGTGTTTAGGGTAGCACATTACTATTTACGGTCAACACACTTTTCGACTACCCGGAAACCACACGGAAAACATTCTATCAGCGTTATAATAAAAATATTATGTTGAAAAATGCAGAAATGCTTGTAAAGATTACGCCATTATACGTCTACCTCCCCCCTCTTTTTTCTTTGCGTGTTTAGAGATCCAGCAATTTATTCGGTATAGTTTGCAGCAAACCTACACTTATCAATTTTCTTGTTTTAGTTTTGAATAGTTATGACCCGCTTACAGAGCGAAATATATTGGAAACAGTGATCAAAGAAAATGTGGTCGACTGTTTTTGTTACGCGATAGCCATAATTGTCATCGCTATAGACGAATCTGACCCGGAGAATGTGTACGCTACCCACGGTAGGAGCAAGGAGAGAAAGGGGTACGCTGAGGCGAGCTGTGTCACGGTGGAAATCAATCAATGTAATTAAAAATTATGTGAAGGTCAGTACTGCAGCACAAGACTACGTATTTTTGTTTTGCTCAATAATGGTATCCGCCCTTGTATCAGACGTTCCAGACCTCCTTTTCTGCAATGTCACAAAAGCAATGCATGCATTAACATACCGCAGTGACGACCTAGTTTCTTGAGAATGATATCAAACTTCTTTCATGGCATGCTTAATGCGTTGGGAAGCAAAAAAAGTTGTCGCAGTTTCACCTGAAAGGCGAAGCATCAATTGCGATAGCAAATTTGTAGAGAGCTATACGGAGTAAGGATAGTAGTTTTATCAGCTGTATAAATTTGGACATGCAGCAGCACCAGCAACGCGCAGAACTGTTGTCGACGCCGTCGGCGTTTTGCCCGCGTTCGCACAAAATGCGTGCGGCGTTGGTGACTGTTGCCGGAACCTCTGATATAAATAGGCACTTGGTGCCGCAGCTAAACGTCGCCTCCCTTCCCTCCCCCTACCCCCCCCCCCCCCCTACGGCCTTTCGCGCGTCGGAAGAAGGCACGTTTGCTCTACATATATGGTGATTGTAAAGGAGGAAAGAGACGCCTACTTCTGCAGCCCTTAAGGGAGCAAGGCGCAGAACGCGCGTTTGTTCTCCGCCGTGGGTTCACTCCCCGTGAAAGCGCGCGTCCCTCGCGCCCTTTCACGCGCACATATAGCGTTCGGCGCGCGGCGACGATTTCATCTCCATTGACGTCATACGGAACCTCACGGTGACGGCGACGGCGACGGCGACGGCGACGCCGACGGCAGAAATCTGCTTTTGAGTGTCCATATAATTGCTATCGCAATAAAAAATCGAAATGTCTGTGACAAACTGAGTAGGCGACCGAACACGCAGCACGTGCTGAACGGACAAACACACTATTACAGCGCAGGCACCATACCTGTAGGCCGAATCCCGCAGTTGATTGTGAAGAATGGGCTCACAAATCGTTGTTAGTGCGCCATGAAAACGGAACAGCAATGGCGAGAAGCCAACGCCGTACACGCACGTGTACACACGGAGACTAGCAGACGACACCAGGAGCAATCAATATTGAGCGTGGTGACGACTACTCAACTAGATTTTGTAGGGAATAGTGTCCTGGAGCATTCCGTACATACTGGTCAAAAAACCTGCAGACTCGATTTTCAGAAACTCGAGGAAAGCAGGACGGCCGACAGCTTCAGGCTGCATCCACGTAGTGATCGCGCGCGCGGCGCGGATTCCCCCCATTGACGTCACACGCGAGAGGGCGCCACTCATAGATCTCGGGGCGAATAGTGTGCACTCATCATCTAGACGTTATTATTACCAGGTGGATCATTAAAAATAGAATGGAGAAATGTATTTCGCAAACAACTGTATTCGTTGTTCAAGAGCTTTTCAACCTAGTTAATTTTGAATGTTAGTTATACTGAAATTAATTTTATAATTACAATTGACAAAGCATGCAGAATGTTTTGGTATGCGTTTGAGCTAATAGAGTAGCGATACTTGCAGGTAAAGAGAAAGAAAGAAAGCAAAGGAAAGGCAGACAGCTTAATTAACCTGATTATACTTCCGGTTGGCCTTTCTGTAAATGATGCAGGAACCTTTGAGTGTATATATGGTTTACTGGAATGTAAAAAAGAAAAAAATATCCTTCACAGATGTATGCTAATCTCGCAACTGGTACATCAAAGACAGTGAAGCTTTATAAGCGACTCCTAACGCTTCTTGGAAGTACTATTGGCTCTGCATGTTCGTTCACGGCCTCACTCCTATGCAGCCTGCTGCGTCCGCGTAAGATGGCTCCTCTTATTGACGGCCCCCCATGCAGACATACAAGCTGCTAGACGACCTCCAACGTGAAGCCTGTGTAAGCCTACGCCAGCAAACTGACTTGTGAGTCGACTCAGATTCACTCCGACTGAGGCCGACCTGAGTGAGCCCGGCTGGGTAGAATTTCAGTGAACCTGAGTCCGAGTGAGCTCTACCAAAATATAACTTGTGAGTGAGTCTTAATTATTTAAGTTTCTTTTATTTATTTATTTTCTTTTCTTTGAGGCGTAAGTCATATGCCGCATGAATTGGAAAATCGGGCGAGCATCCGGCGTTAACACCCGATGGCAAGAAAATCCACATGACCAAGTGATGACGTCACGTTCCCGGCGATTCTCCATTATCCGTGTCTTTTCTGAAAACCTGCACTGACAGGGTCAATAACAAGTTTACGTTATATATACATGCTGCTCAAGGTTGCCACTATCTAGCTATCGTAAAAACAAATTCTCCTCGTTTCGTAAACGCCTCAGGCACTCCCAAGCTGCAACCTGTTTTCCGCTCTTAGGCACGTGCCAAGGAATCAGAGTCAGCCTCAAGATCACATAATCTGCCAAGAACTGGTTTACAACATCAAAGTGGAGGAAAAGCCCTAAAGGAAGCTGTAGCGTTAAAAAGAGCGCTCAAGAACTATGTTGAGGTACACGCTAAGGAAGCCCAAGTAGTCAAAATAAGGCAAGCACTACGGCGCCGCGTATAGTCCATTGTGCAGCTTTGGGGCACGAGACCTCAGAGTTACAGGAACTGTCTGTCACTCGGAACTTGTCTTTAGCTGGTAGTGGGAATGAGAAAAATGTGAGAGCGCAGATGTTACGCGTCCGTACGTGCGGCGCGCGTCGGCGCCGTCCCTCAAGGTCCCTCGTAACCGAGCGAACGACAACAGCGAAGGATGAAAGAGCGACGCGGAGCGCCGTTGAAAGAATGCGATAGCGAAGAGAGCTCGAGGAGGAAGGCGGAGGAGTAGGGTATGGCGAAAGCGTGAGAAAAAAAGCGTAGCGCCGAGCGAGTCGTGTTCTGCGGTGACGATGAACAGGAGATGGCGTCAAAGTAGCACGCGTCGTCTGTTCACCGATGACGCCACCGTTACCCCATATGGCAACAAAGCGCTCAATGAGCGGAGGTCTGTCTGCGGCGGCTGCTGTGAATCGCGCCTCGCGTCAGCCACATTTTTAATTTCGCTCTAAATGCGGTGCAAGAATCACATGTGGCATCGCTTAAGGTTGAAATGGCGCAACCAATCCCTGTACAGTGATGCAACCAAAAAGCCGCGCAGTATACAATATGCTTGTGTACGATATTTTGTTGCTTAAAATTGTACTTAATGCTCATCTGGTAACTTTTCTTTGAGTGAGAGATTGATTTATTTTGTTTCCAGCTAGTGCGTGTTAGGGAGCCTACATGCAAACGCGTTGCATGTAGGCTCCCTAGTGCGTGTCGAAAGGCTGCGCCGCCTCGTGCAAACGAAAGGAGTCATTGCATACGGAGTCGTGCATTGATACATGGCCTCAGAGATGGCCAACCAACACGTCCCGTAATCAGTCTTGCCGGCGTCCGTAGACAGTTTTTAAGAGACAACGCAGAGCGCAAAACTCTGTTTTAAAATTTTCCACTCGCTTTCTAGAGAAAGCACTGCACGTTTAGCTACTTCGAATGGTAGGCTTTCTATTGTACCACAAAGTAGAAGGCTCTTGGAAAGTGGTAGACGGTCGCTTTAAATTAAGTAAAAGTGCTGTAGTGCTTAGCATAGTTGCACAGAGTGCAGTGAGGCAACCTTTGAGGCAATCTAATATACTAATTACCTATATATTAGTAACAGCTTAGCTTTCTCGACGATATATCTCGCATTAGTCATTTTTCCTTGATCGCGGCGGCTCGAAAGATTTCAAGAGATCTCTTACTTCACCTTCGACATTATTTGACTGCGAACAACGATTCTACGAAATTCTGAGATATTGGCACACCCTCGACTCCTTGTTGAAAGCCATATTTAACCCGAATTGGTGTTCTAAAACGCACGTGTATTGCAAATTGCATCGAAAAGTGCTGATGCCAAAGTCTCATTGAGTCATATTTAAAACAATATTTTACTGCATCTGCACTAGTACACAGTATTTTGCACTCTATATTTTCAGCGTGTAATCACAAATACATTGCTATGCAAAGGTACAGATGACGGCTGCAGCAAAAGACACGGACAAGAAAAACGACAGGGTTAAGAGAGCCGCTACTGTAGCCTTTCTCGTTTTTTTTATGTGCGTGCCTGTCTTTTTCGTGTGTTAATTTTTACGAAGAGTTATGAAGAAGCCCAAATCAACATTCTCTTCATTACTGGTTTCCTCTATTATGCTCACCCAACTGAATGCCATTTAAATGTTATTCGTGGACGTTTGGCATTCGGACACTTTTGGCGCAGTTTATGGCTAACTTTTAACACCTATTTCAGTTTTGAAAATACCTCGCAGAAACTGCCTCAATACAAACGAACATTCTGAAGACTAACCTACTGTTTAATAAGCGCTCACGAAGATATGTGCACATGGTGAACTGAAGTCAGCATTGTGGCTTTTATTTATTAGCAAATGCCGCCGGCCTGACTAAATTGAATTGCTTTAAAAGCATTTAACAGAAGTTTAAAGTGCCCGGAAGCTAAATGCTCAAAAACTAAGACAGTAGATAAACTCCACAAGTACAAAAAAGACTCGGTTCAGATGCCTTTTTGCTGCTTGGTACTCGCTGCTTGCATTCGTCGACTGCGTCATACATGCGCAGCTGCCGGCGAGCAAATAACGAAAAAAGAAACGCGACCGAACTTGTCATATGCGTTGCAGAATTTCTGGGCAAGTTCCGTTCGAACGGCGTATCGCTATGACGCCCTGGCCTTGACTTCCGGCCGTAAGGGCGGTCGCTCCGCCACCACTCGACGCAGCCAGACAAGGAACTAACGCTGCAGCCCTCTTCGGAAACATCCCGGATGCATCGCCCAGACACAGCTCGGTTAGTCGCCGCTTCTTCCCTGCAAGTCGGAGTGTCTAAAATGGAGAAGACATTTCGGCTGACATAACACCGCAGCTGTGCGAATAGAACAAAAAAAGTAAGTGTTTGACTTGGGAACCAAACTAGGTTACCGCAGAAGCGGTGGCCTCTGAGTGGCATAAGAACTGCGAAAGTTGTCGCTCTCCTTCCCCCAACGACGAGTAGCAGATCAGAACACTGATTCAGGCCAACCTCTCAGCTTTTCTCACATAATAAATAACTGAAAGTTGTTTGAAAGCATACAGCATTGAACTTTCTGTCACCTGTAGAAGCAGATTATATTTCGAAAGCATAGATGAGACGGCAGGAGAATACAGTGCCTCCACCTACCACTGCATCTAGACCAAGGGCCTCCAAACTACGGGCCGTGGAGGGGCTCCCGATCGGCAAGCAGCCGGTGGTGGCCAATCCTATGAAAGCCTGCACGCAGGTGGGCCCGCAAGGCCTCCACTACACTTCCACCTGCGAGCGAGGCTCCTACACAGAATATTGCACTATCTCTTCTTTCGGAGAGCCCGCAACAAGAGAGGACATCTTTAAAGAACTAGAAATGACTGCACTGGTACAGCTTGTAGTGTGGCAAACCTAAGTCTCCCACGACTAATGTCGGGGAAGGGCTGGGGGCGTGTAAACGCATTCGAAGTTTAAAAGACAAGGACTAGGGCGAATATGAGAACTGCTCACGTTGGCCGATTACGAGCAGGCCCTCTGTGGGAAATACGTGGGCATGTCCGGAGTTCTGAAACCTGATGTTTCAGCTGTACACGTTGTGAGGTTGCACATATCACTGCCATTGCCTTAAATGTGTAAACGTGGCGGGATCTGATACAGCAGTGATGACGTTTGACACACATGTGTTTGATTGCTGAGCTAGGGAAGAAATTCAGAGTACCTCGCGCAGCAGGTTTGCGCTGCTACTGTCCAGTTGCAAGTGCACTGGGAATTTTCTCTTGCGTCCACTTAACGGACCACAGGAATAAGGTGAGTGCGAAACTGCAGAGAGAGGCACTTGCACCTCATTCGTGACTAGCACACGCGCGTGAAAAGTTAAGGTCAAAATTGCAGCTTTTCAAGACTTAAGCGCAAATTTGAAAGTGGGGATCGAATTCCGGGATCTGCGCCCATAATAGAGAGGTTTAGCTTGTCCGGTGATCGGGTAAACGCGGGCGGACCGGGCGTTGGGGCGTTGTAGCGGAACCGTATACGTGAGCGGCCTGTATAGTGCTGCCACCTGGTGGCGCAGAGCTCAAACAGACAAAAACAGCTAATATTGCCGTAACCAAGTGTATTCTACTTCGCTGCTGGTGTACATTTTCGACAGCAACACGATTATCCATATATCAATACGTTGGTATATAGATAAACGAAGGCAATAGATATATTGAAACACAGGAAAACACAATAATAACAAAAGGGGAAGAAAAATGAGGCCATAATAAAACGAGATGGCGCTATGGGGATACAATAGGTACGCTGTGCGCCGGGGTATGTGGAAATGTGGAATGGTTCCGCGACTGAAAGTGAATGAAAGTGAATGGGTTGTGAGAGTTTTCATAGTGGAACAATATTGACTCACAGCGGACGAAAAGATCTAGGAAGCTTACCAGCAAGTGTGCGATGGGTATGGTAAGAAACATGGCAGCAAAGAACGTCCAACACAAAGTCAGAGAGGCTGAGATAATCTGATGGGTCGCGGCAATGCAAAAGAAACCTGCTATGAGTAGCTACTTAAGAGGTGAAAACCAAATCAGGAACGAAAAAAATGTGTGATAACTCAGATGGAGGCTCTTTAGTTTTTGAAGCGATATCAGGGTGCCTTGAACGCGTAGTTTTAAAGTGAGGTACACCAAGGAAGAAGCATGTGCTTTCTGCGGTAAAGCTAGGGAAACGATGGAGCATGTGTAATAAGAATGTAATGATACTACCCAACAGTCGGGTAAGACTCCGTTGGCCTCCTTGAAACCTTTTGGCTCAGGGATAGCAGGGGCAAATTGAGCGGGAGACTAGTAAAACACGATGGTAGGTTCGGTGGCAGAAAAGTAGGAATAATACAAACAATGGAGGCGTACAAAAACAGTTCCCAACAACGATTCCGAAAGTGGTATGCCGGAAATTTCTTGTCTGTTTAAAAAAAAAGAAGAAAACGAGCTTGGGGGCGCAACCCATCGCCCCGTTTCAAAGGGGACGGTTATAACACCCATCCATCCATCCATCCATCCTTCCACGCGTGGCGAAACGCACCAATTGCGCCCGCAGCATCGTGGAAGTTCTGCCGCGTTGCAGTCAATCCCCGCCTTTGCCATCGTGAGTCGTTGGCGGCACGGGCGTTTGCCGCCGCGTCGCGTTAACTACACGATGTGTCACATTACGGTGTCAGAAGCGCCGATGGATGTGCCTCGCTCTGCGCACTCCGGCGCGACCGGCGCCAGGGCGTGCTTAGAAAGTCGGCAGCTGCTGGAGCACCGGAGAGGAGCGTAGTAGATAAAACGACTTTGCAAACTTGACTTACAGCGCATACATAGACGAAGGGACATCAAGAATGACGGAAGACAAGCATCTAGCTTGAAAATAGCATCTAGCTTGAGGCAGTTTCTTGGTTAGTTGAGTACTAATAAAAGAAATATTACACTTGTAGCTTTGAATAAACCGAGAACGCTGTGAAACATCCTTTACACTGAAATGCCATGGAAGTTGCCAGAACTTTAAGGCTCATTCACACTAGGCCGACACGACGCCGATTTTGATCAGCTGACTGTTGGCGACAGCATTTTTCAGGACGGAAAACGATGTGGCCAACGCTTAAAAGAAGGACAACGCTGTGGCCAACAGTCGGCAGACCGAAATTGGTGCCGTGTCGTCCCAGTGAGACTGAGCCTTTAGAAACCCATGCGATTTGGCGAGAGCGGGACGGCAAATGCCTATTCTACACAGCAGCTAACACATTCGCTTTAAACACACGCAACCGTCCTGGGAGTTCGCAAGAGGTAATACAAACTTAAAATAGCATCTAGCTTGAGGTAGTTTCTTGGTTACTTGAGTACTAATAAAAAACAATATTACACTCGTAGCTTTGAATATTAAGTTCGTAGATTTTTTTTAGAAATCGCCTATGGCACATAGCAAAAATGCACTCATTGCCCTGGAATACTCGAAGGGGAGGACATTTCTTGCAGTGTAATTAACAAAATCTCACACAACTTTCTGGGTGGGAATTTCCCTCCTCATTTATTTGTTCACTTGGTTATCACCATCAATATTTTTGTTAATCAACTGCTTCTGCTTTGCTATGTTGCAATTTGTATCCGTTCCTTTTGTTGCCAATATGATTGTACGAGTATAGTGTCTGACATACTGTATGTTGTTGTCGGCGGTCACCATCGTTCTTAACCGAAAATTTAAAGCCTTAGTAATTACGCTGACCTTTCTCTCCGACTTCATGCGCATTGTGGTTCGCGCCTTGTTCTATTGCTGTCACATGTCATTCCCGCATGTGCTATTTTGAATAAGCTCCTCTTCTCTACAAATATTTTGAGGCTCCTCCGCGCTCCAAAAACCGTTTAATTAAGCTCGATGTGTTCCATGTCATAGACACACGGTGTCGTTACTTCGCCAATAAACTAATAACAACAAACTGCCTCAGATTGTCTTTTTTTTTAAGACGTACTGCTCGGAAACTTGCGATGAAAAGCTTACATTTGACACGTAACGATTTGGTCAAAAACTATTCAGTAATGTATAAATGGCTCAGTCGCCTTTAATTTCTTAACCATGTCAATAGGTTCAACCGCGCAAGAAAATTAACCCACCCGCAGAACAAAGGGCCTTATGTAATCAATGGTGGCGCTTCTACAGACCACTTCAACGCGTTGTATTTACATGGTTTATATAGAATGACTGTGAACCAGCAATAATAAATTAAATATTTTGGTATTTTACGTGCCAGAACCACGATCTGGTTATGAGGCACGCCGGAATAATTTGAACCCACCTGGGGTTCTTAAGCTTTCACCTAAATGTAAGTACACGGCTATTTTCGTATTTTGCCCCCATCTAAATGCGGCGGCCGTGGCTGGGATTCGAGCCCGCGAACTCCCTCTTAGCAGCCCGACACCATAGCCACTGGGCAGCCATGGCGGGTACAAAAATAAATAAATAAACAAACAAATAAATAAATACATAAATGAATAAATAAATAAATAAATAATACTGGGTGTTACCATGCAGTGCGGACAAGCTTTTGTTTGCCACCACGAATGTCATTATGCCCACGAGGACTCGACGGTAAAGCGAAATTCTAATTCTAAAATAGGTGTTTTGTTCCGTCGCCACACGTTCTTCCACAGTGTAAACTAAACGAATTAAAATGGGAAGCTATTAGAAGAAAGTACGTCGAATAATTTTAATAATGTCTACGCCAGGACCGTTATTTGCGCGTATGAATTTGTTTTCCCAAAAATTGGTTAACATGTTTATTGCACTGCCCTCAACCCCGTCATCGATCACGAATCGGGCCGTCTCGCTAAAGTGTTTTCATACCCCTGATATACACCTTCAGGTGTCGTCAAGCTCTCGCTCAACAGAACGTGATTCTCAAAAAGCTAGTCGGGGTTCGGTGACGAATGGGTCCATTCGAGCATGAAAACGCGCGAAAGAATCAATCAATACTATTTAATCTGAAACTGCACTGTGAGCAAGATCAATAAATCGGATTTATTCAAGAAATATTGTGTTGGAAGACGCAGATGTCGTGTTTTCTTTTTTGCAATGAGTATAGTTAGAAAGCATTCGCTATTCGTTGCGTAGTTGAGTAGAGGAGAAAGCCGTCAACCAACCCCTATGCTAGGTAGGACAGATGGTAGTAGGTTATACGAGGAGGTGTACGAGGTAGGGTCAAATTATAGGAGGTTAAGTCCTCCACTGCTTCCGGAAAGAAGACGTCCAGGAGATATTTGCAATGTTGAAGGAACGCAGAGTGCCCTGTACTGTGCAAGGGATATATTTCAAATGGGACAGTGTTTGAACTAACAAATTATTTCCTTCAAAACAGGGCCAGTTTCCAAGCTTTATTATACCAGCACGAGTGTGTGCTGTCATGTGCTAAGCCATGTGTGCCGATGATGTGAGTTCCGAAAACGAAATTCTAGGGTTTACCTCGAGAAAACCCCCCCTTCTGTTAGAAAAATGCTCTCCGCTCTGTTTCTTGAACTTCAGTACTGCAGATATGCTAATTAGGTCTTGCAGGTTTAGTGGTTCTGTGGTGGTTTCCAGATTCGAATTTTATTATTACCACAGCCCGCACATCTCTTTCACTGCGAGGCGTTTTATGAGGCAAGATGCGTTCAGGATGCCGGAATGGTAGGCTGGATGGCTTTGCGTTGTGAGATTTACCCCGAACAGGTCATGAAATAGGGCAAGGAAGAAGGGAAAGCGTCCCGTCTTCCATGTCTTCTTGAGGGCGCCGTTTTATGTACACATTGCGTGACCATTTAACCATATGCGTGACCAATTAAACCAGTGTTTCTCAAACGCTTCAAGTACGTGATCCCTTTTAGTAGGACGAAACCTACCATCGGCTCCCCGGCCAAATTTCATAAGCCTGCTGAAAATTTACTCGTATGAATGACGCAGATATACCGAAATTTTATTTTAAGGACATTAACCACAGCAGAAGGAGCTACCAAAAATACTTGTTAATGTTTTTTTATAAGTACCGATTTAGTGATACATTTTAATGAGAAAGACGTAATTGCTTTCTCGCTTCAATCATATCTGCTGAACCTCAATTCTACAGTTTCGAGGAGACAAATTTTTTTGCGGTTGGCAGGCCGTGTCTGTGAAGCTTTCTTTGTGACTACAGAAGGTTTAGATCGCCATTTGTCTTGTCATTGTGCCGTTCATCTTGCGGGCAAAACTAATACTACACTCTGCATAATTAACATAATTTCAGGAAATATCTATCTGCTGCGGCAAGCACAATATACATAAAGTTGGAATCATCATGACCCCCTGAAACTCATGGCCCGCAGTTTGAGAAACATCGATTTATACGTAAAGGCGTAACGGAATTAGTGTGTGAGCAAGAAATCTACACACTTTCCTGGACTTCCCTCCTTGAAAGGTGGTCGAATTTTTCTTTAAACCGTCTTTTAAGCTAGTCTAATGCCTTCGCAACGACCACGAATAGGCTAATCTATAACAATAACACATTTCTCGCAGCTCCCAAAGTTAGATAGAAATGTGCCTGCATCCCCTCTGACAATGGGTAATACACCTGGTATGGGAGTATTGCCTTCTTTAACTCATTATTCCATTAAAACAGCGACATACGCACTCTGCTATGTACGCAACGGATATTCATGTCAGTTTTGCTATACAGTCTTTTGTGCAAGATAACTGTACACTGTCCGTGCAGTAAAACAGATTTTTGCGCCAACTGATAGGGAAGTCCTATCAAGTCCTGTCCTGTCAGTCCTGTCCTGTCAAGTGAAAGTCCTGTCACATTATCCGCACCCTATCACTGAGGCCGGCATAAGCAGAACAAAACTTCTCTGCCGAGGCCGCAACTGGGACCAAACCACTGGTAACCCCATCCTTGTTTTGACTGTCCGCCCAGCAGCACGCGCGGCGCCCCGTTATATACACAACACAGAATCCAGGAAGCGCGACGATTCTGCCTACTTCTCGCGTGCCCCATACAGCGCGGCTCCGCAGGACGTGGGGGCAACAAGTGGCAGCGGCGTTTGGTGACGTCATTTCCGCTCCGGAGACAGGCAGGGCGCCGAGCTATCTATCTCTCCGGGAAACCGCGGGCCCTGGAGCTGGCCGGGTAGCACAGCACCGCGACTCCGCGTAGTAGCTGGTGCGCTTAGAGCCGGGCGTGCCACGGACACGCCGCCGAGGCGCGAGGACTGCTCGCGGGACCCCGTTCCCCCTTCACCTCTCTCGAGTTGGCCGCGTGTACTTGCGCGAGCGGCAAGGGTCGACCCCGAGAGCGCCGACGAAGAGCTCACGAACCGCGGCGACGGCTCTCGCCCCCGCCCCCGAAGCAGTTAGAGCAATTACAGCTCATCGCAGAGCTCTTCTTGCTCATCCAGCAACACCCCGGGTGAGGGTGACGCCGGTGTCTATTTGTCTGTGTGTCTGTCTGAGCTGTGCCCGAAGGCGCCAGTGCGGGGCGCCCGGCGCAACTGCAGGAGTAGACAGCACCAGTCGGTCGGCCATTGTCTCATCGTCTTGTGGCGGGAAAATCCAGAAGGACCAGCTTCCTGAGGGTGCACCTCCTTCCTGCCCAGGACAGGGCCAAGCGTTTCTTGCAGTTTCTCCCCGCGTGTCGTGTGGTTCTGCGCGTTGTGGATGTGCGCCTCGCCGACCCCGTTCCTTTTCTTGGCCCGTGTTCCTCGGCTAAGCACGTTGAGTGACAGGAAGGCAAGACCGGTAGTGAGCAGGATTAGGATGTGCCTTGTGCATCAAGCGTGATGTTCTCGCCGGGCGTTGTCCTGATACTTCTGGGTGCCTACGTCGCGGGTGAGTTGTTTCGCTGGCTTTCCTTGGGCACTTTCTGTTGATGAGTGTAAAGCTTTGTCGCATGTTAAGTATGAAATTATAGTTCCCGAAGTATATAGTGAGGGGCAGAAAATTTTGGGAAAAGGGTTTTACCGATGTATAGCAATGGAAAGTGACAGGTGGTTGCAGCTGCAGCTCTTGACATGCCAAGAAAGTCGTTACAAAATCGCAGTTTTCGTAACAAGGTCGCGGAATTCGTCGTGGTAGATATATAAACCTGGCTTCGCCTGCAGCAGCGCGCATGGAAGCGACAGCCGAGCGCTATGAACGCCGACAGATCGAAATTGCTTATGCCACGAGTCCCTGTTGGCAGGTTAGAGGCCGGCCGCGCCTTTCGGTTACGGTTCCTGTTTTGTTTTTATCTGCGCCAACTATCTCGTGCAAAATATAGCTTGATGGTTTCGTCAACTGCGAACGTGCTTCCTAATTTATTTTGTCCTTTAAGTATAACGTATTTAACACAATAAACGCAAATAACGTGTTTTCGAATGTTCGTTTCTTTCTTACTGAAGGCGAAGGTTTATGAAGATGTTACCGAGAAATATTGTTTGCTCTGCAGCTATGTCATGGGTAAGGCGTGTTTGTGCGACTCGTATGCTGCTTTAAATGCAACGGAAAGAAGCTCATCGTCCAGTGTGCGCAATTAAAATGCGGAAATGAAGAAAAACCACCAGCAGCCGCAGATGTAGTATTCGTACAGAGGAATATAGTTGAAGCTATTTGACGCAGTGCATTTGCGTTATATCGAAGTCGGATATTTCCATACCTGCCCGTGGTGCAAATGAAGGCTGTCCGATTGATTGCATAAGTTTGTTCGCTTAGTACGGACTGGTACCTCGAAACATAAAAAACTATATCCTCAACATGCAGGGCACGTGCTTCAAATTTGAACCATTCCCATAGAGGTTCACGAAATTTCAGAAGTATTTAAGGCCTTCATATCTTGGTGCGATGCCAAACGCAGAAGAGTATCGAAAATTCTAGGGAAAGACACGGGTGCGTGTTAATGTAGCCTGTCGTGTAAAAAGAGGGAAAGCTTCGAACCACAGATGCTTTCTTTAGTTAAGCCCACAAAGTTCTACAAGAAGACATAGTCTTCGGCGAAAAATACCACAGTTGCCATAGCATTCTGCGGTTCAGTTCTTGACTCACTCTGTTGTTGAGTCAGGTGACAGCACCCTTATGTGACTACATGCGCGATTCTTCAGTAATTCTGTGAGAATATTTTTCGACCCATCTTTGAAAGGGTTTCAATGATTGAGAAAACATGGGAAATAAACGTAAGGGTTTCCTACAAATATTCCTTTTTTAAGATCGCCGACGTTCCATATCGGTACGGCGGCTTTGTCTTGATCACGCCAGCGCCCAGAGAACACCATTGATCATTTTCTCCGCTGTCTATAGATTAAACTGAATGCTGTAGCACAATGTGCGTCAATACCACAACGGCATCAGCGCCTTTCATGGGGTCCCACTAAGCCACAGATTTCCTCTTCTGCCATAGTACTGCAAGATATGGCAATTTCGACCTTGAATACTGGCCTTTCAATTTCCCAGAAAGATTAGGGAAAACTCGAGGCGAGAAGGACAAGTTTTGAAGTATCCCTGACATACGATTAAAATTTCCTAGGCAATTTCATTATCCTTAATTTGTTTACATGTTTATTATACTTCATTTATGCTAATAATGATGCATTTCTTGAAAGTTTATTTGTTATACATAATACATAATGTCTGTGATGGCTGTCCTGAAAGTTAGCCAGGCAGAAGCACTGCATGACGTCGGCTGAAAGGCCATTCAATAAAGTAATTATGTGGGCAGAATAAAAAAAAAGATACAGGTGCGTCAGAAGGTTACGTCGTCGAGGTATTGCGTAACAGTTCAATTTCAATGTAGCTAGGCGCACACCCATAACACAATGCAAAACTGTTGTTTAATTTAGACCAGAAGTAAATCGGAATACCACGTTGCGTGCCTAGGCTGTGGAAATATAAACCTTTTCTCAGATTCCACTGTCGGTAAGCTTGGAACACTGACCACAGGTTCCGAAAGTGGTAGACTGCTGTTTTGGCTGATACGCGATGAAAAAGGCAGAGCTCGTATAATGATGGAATATTCGAACGTAGAAAGCTATAACTTATGCAAGATCAGGCGTCTTAACGACCAAAATCTAGCGATAGAAGCTGAACGTGCTTTTTGTTTAGTAACACTGGTGATGAATGAATAGTCAGAGTAAATTAATCTTAGTGTCGGATTCTAGACAGACTCGAGTGCACTGCATAGGTTTTGTTTCGCCTAAGATTTCATGGTAATTTTATACTGCGTATTCATAGTCCAGTTTGGCCTGCCTTACGCCTGCCTATTTTTAGCAATCAAACGAGGTAGGCGGTTGTTTTTTTGGAATGTAGACGATGCCATGGTTGGTTTGATTAATAATATTGTCTATGTGAGTACGCTGACAGGAATTATTACATGAAGTAACGCCGAAGTACCTATGTGAAATCGCGGTGGAAATTACAGAGCTCGTTATTGTATACAGGGTGTCCCAAATATCATGCACCAAGATTTTAAAATATGCAAATGCCACTTAGCGGGACCTAACCAATGTAATGTTGTTTGCCGTCGCTTGGAGTTACTCAGAGTATTTTTTGCATTCCGCCCTAATTACACATTTGCCTGAATTAAATAAATTCTCAAATAATATAATTATATGAAAAGTGTCAAGGAGAAAATTGTAGAGCAACATGAAAAACTCCCGATGAAGCTTTCTGTTGCTCCGTAAGTGCTACATAAAGAGCGCTTTGCCGAGCGTGAAAGGAGTGCGCGAATATACGCAAAGTGCCTCGAGCGGCCCGTCACGCGGAAATGCTGCGTGTATTCGCGGGCTTCTCGCGGGCTTCTCACGAGCTCTTCTCACGTGCTCGAATCTCACGTTCTCTTTAATCACGTGATCTTCGATAAATGCACAATATTAGGCAGATATACAGATCAATGAGCACGTGAGATTTGCGAAGCGTTTTGTATCCAATCGCATGGAAGCTCCTGCGTCAGTGTGCCCTCTGTTTCTCTGCAAAGCTGTGAAGTTAACTTTTTCTTAAACACGTGACAGCCTGCTATGACGACGAACGTGACGTAATGATTTCATTCCTATCCCGGCGCAGATACCGTGTTTTTATTGGTCTTTTGCGCTGAGCCAATGTTTTTGTATATGTTGTATTCCCCGAAATAAACCACTGGTTGTTACGTCAGCGCACTGTCTGTCGTACTCACTTCATCCCATCCAAGTGCTGTTTGTTCCTGTCCTAACAATGTAAGAGATTTATCGCGAAAAATTTGATACCTACATTATAAAGGTTATCAATACAATGCGATATATGCTGAGTGGAGATATCAGTAGACAGGTGGATATTCAAGGATTCTTCATTTGCGGTTCGAGGAGTGATTCGGTCATCATTTGAATATATAAAAAGTGTAGAGTAATATTGAGAATTTCTAATGCGGTAATAAGGTTATTGAACTCCCGTACTCAAATTTCGCATATTCAAATTTTGGTCGTATTTAAGGTTTGTATAGTAGTGACTTGAGAGAGGATGGTGCATTATAAAAGGAGCAGAGCAAATAACTCAAAGTTCGATTCATATTGATAGTAATGTCGACATAGGTAGAGACAACGAGATTAACGGTAATATGAACCCCTAAATATGTATACGAATATACTCGCTCTAACGCAGTGTTGTTAAGTCAGTACATCGAAGAAGTTCAAGTAAACCGTGACCCACCCATAAATTCAGATTGGTTAACATTCAATTCTGTTAGCTATTTGTTACAACAATTAGTTGCGGCGTCAAGTTCAGGGATTACTCTCTTGATATCTTAGCTTTTTTCCTTTTTCATTTCCCTAGAGATAACTCAATCATCAGTGAACAAATTAACGCTGAAGAAATGTAACGTAATCGTGCAATCGTGTGGCGCTTGCAAAATTCAAGCCTAACTGGCTTGAGTCGGCGGTAAACGAATCAAAATTGACGGTCTAGTAATAATGCAAAAATATTCCTAATTTAAACCTGCATTTCGCACTTACCACGTTTCACCTTTCCTCGACTTATAGCCATGCTCCTTTGTTTTTTTCAAACAGGAAGTTGTTCGCAGACAATTTAAATACAGTTTTTTTTAGTTGAAATCACGCGCTGAATCAATAGTGGTACAATTCGTGGGTGCTGAAGGCACCAGCATAGCTGAAGAAATTGTTTTTTTTTTCCTGCAGCACCAACATCGCATTGCCTGGGTTAATTAGGAGCACTAGAAATAATTAGAGAAAACCGATGTTTTCCCTATTTTCATATGTAATACAAGGCACGTTGTAGGCATTCCGATTGTCCTCGCTCAGCTGAACTAGGCAACAATTTCATATTTTTATAATTGGCACACGTTACGTCAGATGCGCATGCGAAGTTTCATCCGTGTCGGTTAATTACTGTCTTGTACAAGCATTATACTAATGCTTTTAGACGTCTTGGGAGAACGAGACTTGACACTTGCTTTCGATGTGGAGGAAATGGAGTTCAAGCGTGCGTGCATTGCAAAATGATTTTCGGCGAAGGTTTAAATTGTTTGTTATTATTACAGGCAAATCACATTCCTACTGCAACTGCCTGATAAAAACAGCTTCGCTAAAAATTTTGCTGGATTCGGTTAAGTGGCACAAAGGCTTGAGTTTCTTATAGTCAGGTTATTTAACAGTAATATTTCAGCCGTATACTATGACGAATCAGAGAAGAAGAGGACTTGTGGAATGCATCTGCTTAATTATTTATTCTAATCGTTATAGAATTTTTATGTGAGCATTTAGTGATGTTTAGGAAACCAGACGCTCTTCTGAATAACATGCCTACCTTCTACCTTTCTTTCTGCCTTTTCCTTCCCAAGCAGCTTTACAAACACATTCTGCAGACAAATACCTTATTCTAACTCGAATTCAAGGGAAAGCTTCAGCTTGGGGACTCCTATCTCAATGTGCGAAATCAGAAATCATTTTTCTGAGCAATCACTGCGCCGAAATTGACGAGGTTTGCTGAGTATAAAAGAAAAAGTGATAATGTTTCGATTTCAGAACGCATTTTTTTTAATATAGGCTATCAACTTTTTTACAAGAATTTATAAAAATTGCAAAATCTCAAGACACAAAACCTGAACTACAGAACTCTTAATCTCAGCAAGGGAAAAAAGATATTGCAATTTTGTAAGCAGCACCTTCTGATACATCTATAAAGCTGGCCAAAATAATGTAATATTCTCTACCCTGTAATACAACACTAACATTTGAATATGACATTTGCAGCAAACATTGTGACAAAGTCACATAAATTGCAACTTCTTACATCATTAGGAACGTGTAGAATTGCGCACAAACAACATGGACAAAAGAGGGAACACGTATTACACACACGGAGCGCTCCGTGTGTGTAATACGTGTTCCCTCTTTTGTCCATGCTGTTTGTGCGCAATTCTACACGTTCTTAATGGAAACCAACAAGCCCAAGTGGAAACCCTAGTTCTTACATCTTGCTTGTCCGCGTTAGATTCACTAGCGGACGCAAATTACACAAATGCGTTATTTATTGTTGGTGCTGTGTTATGGATTTGTAAACTTTGTGCTTCTACTTTTTTTACCGATTTACAGAATTTTTCCAAGAACGTTCCATTCCCTAAATTAAAATTCTGGTTTCTCCAGTCAGTGAAATTTATTATCTTAAATGCCAACACATTTTATTTAAAAATGTTCATCAATTTCCTCGGATAACAATTTCTGCGTTTTACATGTCTTTTAAGTAGCCAGCATCGGAGATAGGCCCGAGCTAAGGCTTCCTTTTAAACAATGCATCACGCGTATTGTACAGACCGTTTTATCGAGGGCGCCACCATTTGGCAATCACAGCGCCATCAATTGTACTGTGCCGTGCTGGTATGCGGGGATTGTACTGGAAGGTGCACAGCGAACATGCTGTTGACGACGATTGGCAAGTTTTCCTGAGAGGTATCAACACGTTTGTGTGATTTGGAAACTTCTCAACGGGTCGCCACTACGCTTTGAATTTCGATGTAGCCGCAATATCGAACGGTCACGCGCCCGAGGCGCTGCAGCAACTGTGCCCGTGATTGAAATGGCAGGCGAGTGAACTCTGAACATTACCGATGCGTAACATACGTCGAACGAACTATTATTGTATGTCCAGCCTGCCACACTATTATGGCAAGACTCAGGTGAGAACAATCAGAGGTGTCTCTGTGTATCATGCGGCGTTCTGCACCACTGTGCATCCCAATAGAGGTAACTGCGAAGGTCCAAGGAATCACGATTTGCTACCGCTTCGTGTTCCCTAAAATTTTCGCTGTACGTTTTTCTAGGCTTTGTTCATCTGGCACCCTGGTAAGGAAGCTTTAAAACATAAAGAACTGTAAAATAACACAACCGGAAGCACCGTTACATGGAGTATAATACGAGAGAACACAACATCGTTGTAGGGGACGCGAATATGCCATGATCAACCAGACGCACGCGACGCGTTGAAAGAATATGCGTACTTTTAGCTCTCGAGGGGTGTCTGCGCAAGTGCACCTCACCTACTCGTGCGAGCTGAAAAACGAGCAACTACTCCGCAACAGCAATGCGCGACATCAATGAGACAGCTTTCCGGCGAGGTTCGGAAGCACGGGAGAGCCCATGGGAACTATGGGCGACTGGCACACGGTATAGGCACGGTTGCGGCTACAGAACGAAAAAGAACAGACCTTCATTTTCTTCGTGAGCACGTACTGTTTTCATAATACACCCCCGATTAATTTCCACCAGAACCTTGGTTGCCAAGCACGGAAATCTTAGAGCACATTCGAACAGAATAACTTTTACGCGCGTGCACGAAGTACTTCGGCCGTTCGCAGTAGAGCTGAAGACTCGAATACGCACCTTTCGTTCATATCCCAGTTTCATCATGGGTGCCCAGTTCGTCGCCGTGCGCTCACTGGAAATGAAATCTTCTGAACGAACACGCGACGAAGCAGATGTCAAGTACTTTCTGGTGATCCTGGCAAACCAAAGCCGGCATTTGTCTTCAACTGCAACGGCAGGGAATCCACAGAATCGCTGCGGTGGATGATTCACTTCACATAAGCTTCCAAAAGTTATTTCCGCAGCCGAACGCAGCACAGTGGTAGCTAGTTAACCTTGAGTCATCTGACATGGCAGCACCAACACATGAAACACGTTAGAATCGCAGTAATTTGCAACGACAATACCATTACAAACTGCCGCTGGTAGAAATGGCAATCCGCCCATACCATTGCAAACAGGAGAGGGGCGTGGTGCGCTGGTTCGAGGTTACGTTCCTCCTCGCCGATAAAACAGTCTACAGCAGGGAACCCACTAAACACAGCGTTAACCTATTCTTAAGCTCGCCGCCACAGTGATGCAGAAAAACGAAAAGAACCCCAGAAAAGAATATTCAACGGATGCTTCGCGGGAGCAGTTATCTCGGCGGCCATCACATGCGGAATGCTGACGAACTGCCCGGCCAGATGTCTAGCAATATCGTCGACTCATTGCCAGTTGAGCAAGTTGCTGGCCGTCTTCGAGATAACGCTGATACGTCAGCGCGCTGATGTCCAAGTACCCAGGTGAAGCGACAATCTCAGGGTGTGCTTCTTATTGCATTTTCACTGGTTGTGCGTCACGACATACGTCATGGCGGGAATTTCGAATTCTTTAAAGTCGGTACGCCATGTGGTGGTGAAAAAAAAGGAAACTGAACGAGATGTCCCTAATTCCTGGGTATGGATTATAATTAGCACTTGAAAGGTCCAATGTTACCTTACCTGATTCCTTCAAAATACCGAAACTGAATCCGTATAATTCTTTACACCTATTACAGGTAAATAAAGACGCCTAGCTTTGAAAGCTTACAAGGTATTTCGTATAAATTTTGTTTGTCGATGAATTGACTGGTAGAATACGAGCCGATTAGCTGCATGATTGCATGATTTGATGTTGAAATTATTGTTTTCAATAGAAATAATGTTCTGGTGATTCGACATATATTTGGCGCGACAATATCTTACGAAAGAAACATAATGGGTGCTTAGGCCTAGAGTGAACTTCTGAGAGAAAGCAATCTATAAATCATGATAACTTATTCATATTCTAAGAGAATATATTCAGCTCGAAGAAGAACAAGTGAAGGTGTGCTTTCTCTTCTGTTTTAGAAGTTGCCTTTATTTCCATAAACATACAATTTATGGAGGATTTAAGGAAAAAGTTGCACGCAGCAACTTGACGGGCCTTAAAATGCAGTCTGCGAGCAGCAGCGGCAGACACAGGCACTGATTCAGGACCGACAACACAAACAATACATTACAATACAATACAAAGTTGACTTAAAATTGTGCCAGCAAAAAGAAATGCAATATAAGAAAAACGCTACAAACAAAAAAAACAATCAAATCGCAGTTTTACACAAGAGCAACAAAAGCAATGAGAAAAAAATTCGATCATGTTCAAATATCACTGAAAAACTCATACAAACGCGAAACAGGACAAGAAGTGACATCGATGTTACTGCGCATGAGTAACACGCGTGGTAAGCGATGATGTATCATTTGAAAAGCATACTGAGTGTGAGAACGTGGTACATGCCGCGGAATGTGCCACGTGGCATGTCTTCAGGGAACGGTGTGCTGTATTCTGTGCCATTTCTAATTAACTGTGTTAAGGACGTGATGCACGACTGGTTTTCTTTCTCGTCTTTACGATAGGCTAACGACACCCTGAAGTCTAACAGAGAGTGCAACGTGAGTAATTTCAGTTGCTCAAAGAGAGGTGCAGTATGAGCATCTGCTGGAGCACTACAGATAGTATGAATTACCTTTTATGAAGCAGAAATAATCAATTTATGTTGGTAGGAGCCGTCGTGCTCCACGCCAGACAGCAGCAGTGCATGTTACTCAGGAAGAGAGCATTATATAAGAGAAGTTTGACTTTGCGTGTCAGCAGTATTAAACTGAACAGTGTTCCAGCTACTTGCGCAAGTTTTCTTGCAATGAAGTCTGTGTTGATCAGTCCTTGACATAGGGCTATCAAAAACACACCTAGCATTTTCGCAGACCGGACAAACTCAATTCTGGAAGATAAACCGGTACCAAATGTTTTTTCTGCCGGCCGCAGAAAAATTTGTTCAGAAATGCTCAAAGCGTAAAAGCTGAGTTACTCAGGCGTCCTGCTCAGTCAATCATTATAGAGTTGATTAGGCTATACAATAAAGCAACTCATGAAGGATTTCATTTGGCTCCAAAAGTGAGCGTTTGCGTACTTCAAACGCGATGAGAAATCGCGTTCGTAGCGAGCATTGCGCAGCAATGCGTTTGTAACAAACACGAAGAGTGACGAAGCGAATGTCACAAATGAATTTACTCACACATTTATATAGATTAAAAAGATGTCACCGCTGCATATTAGAAAAAAATCACAGCCAGTACTGGAATACTTAACTTCTTTCAATTTTACTGCAGGTATCATGATTTTTTAGATGAGAACGCAATCGATCGCTGCAGTAAATACTATGTAGAACGACATAACAAAGTTTGAAATGCTGTCCAATCAAACAATTGATATTTTAAGCCATCCCCATCCACGCTATGTCCCGAAGCGCTCGCAGCGCAATATTTTTCTTTAATGCTTCCAGAATATCAGAAAGAATGTTTCTCATAGTGTACTAGCCTTTCCGGGTCGTTTTCTATTGTATCACCGACGATGGACTAGCTAGCTTGGCTATGAGCCTGGATATAACGACAATGACATTTAATGCGACAGCATTATACGCCGCATTACACGAAAATCCGTCGCCGTCGGCGGCGTGACGGAACGATGGTACAAAAACGGCCGATGGCGCAAGGAGTAAAAACGCGCAAACAATGCTTGGATTGACATCAAATTCGACATGTAGGTTCCCGTAAACGAAGTAAATTAATGGCCTTGAAAGGAAAATGTGGTAAATTACGGTCTGGGTGGGAATCGAACCAGGGCCTTCTGCGTGCCAGACGAGTACGTTTCCCCTACTCCACGGCGGTCGCACGGTTCTGGCTGACTAAAGTTGTGCCTAACGCGTGCGCGATTGCACATGTCACGTCGCAGCCGTCTGGCTGACTAAAGGTGTGGCCTTGGGCGTGCGGCATTGGGCAAGTGATGGCGCAGCCAATGGGGAATAGGCGGCGCCACGTCATGAGTGTCTAAAATGAGCGCGCCGTTCGCGCGCATCACTTGCTCTTCGGATTTAATCGGTGCCGAATCAGCAGAAATAACTTCATTGCATGTTGAAAATATAAACCGAAAATATAAATCGAAACAATTTCACCAAAGAGACCACAATGCTTTCGCATTCCCATACGTAAGCAGTCTTAAGTGTTCCTGCCCAATTTTACTTTCTTAATTGCTTAGCCTTCGGTGCAAACTCAAGTTACAACAAATGCGATTTTATGTCACAGATTGCACAACCGATATAGGCACTAAACGTTTGCTGGAACTTTCCTACATGTAACGCTTACAAAACGTGCCAATACATTTGGTTCTCCTAATAGCAGCCGCCGTCTTGTTTTTGTTCTCTTAGTAATGTCACAATTTTGTGGTTATGTGTGTGACGATGACACGATGTGCAACGTGTCCCACTGTAGCATGAGAGATACTTTTGTTTGGTCATTAAAATAATTTGTGAATGTTATTATTGCAATATTTAGCCAAAATATTTTGTATATTCTTTCTGTAACGTCGACAATAGCACCAGTGACCGTGTTGCCATGTTATAGAATGTACCGCGGCTGCTATGCATTGTAATGACTATCTTGGACCAGTAAAGGTAGAAATGCGGCATTTCGACAAGCTGACCACCTAGAATACGTCTATTTAATAAACTGACCTTTTATGCAGCTGCCACAGAAATTTTGCGATTTGTGAGTTCACGTTTTTAGCTCAAGATTTGTTAATTTTGTTTGTGTAGATGACTAAATGATTAATCAAGCTAATTTCGTAGCTCCAAGCGTTAAGGAACTAGTGGCAGACAAGATATACTGTGACGAATGTTTCGATTAATTCATTACTCAAACTCACGCCAAAGAGTAAACTGCTTCAAAAAAAAAAAAACGCTTTGCTAGTCAATATTTATATATATGACGTTTAAGGAAACAGACCACAGAGCGCTTTTGATTGCTATCTTTTAGTATATTTTTGCTTGCATAAAAAACAAATTTCAATCTTTTCTAAATGCTGCAGTGCCAAATTTCAAGTTGCTTACCTCCGTAATAAAAGATAGTAATAAAAGCGAGTATATTGCAAACTCGCGGCCATGCAATGGCAATTAAGCTTACCTATTTTAATGACAGTGTATGATACCGGTAGTCGTGACTGCAACTTTTGCGCAGCACGCTAAGGTTACATTTTCGGCGAAAGCAAAATTATCGTCGTAGTTTTCTCCGTGGGAACGTTCTATCGACTGATATTCACATAGTGGTCATGTCTATATTTATTGGGAAGTTATGCAGTCGTACTTCTTGTTAATATTTCTTTAAAATTTATCTTTACTTGCTCAGAATACTTGGATGACCCACATAGCTAAACCGAAACCCTGCATAAATGATTGCAGTTCTCCATAAAATTTGTAATGAACGAAAATTCAATGAAATCTATCGATGGTACCATCCAAATAATTTCCATGTGCCTTTTTCTTAATGCAGACTCCACGAGCTAAACCCAACTCTTAGGGCTTGAATTACACGTCATCCTAAACCAAGGCTGAATGCACCCTCATCAAAACGTGTTGAAGGCGCGTTCTCGCCCGTGTGTTTAACCAGTTGAGCTATTTATGACTAAACACTACAGGAACTACGAAGTATACCTCTAAGGACGTAAAAAAAGATTTTAAAATTTATTCGTCTGTTAGGAACAAGAGAACACAGAAGGAACTCCCTGTGGCGTCATCACAGCCAAGTGTAATCGTCAATTTCTCAAGCGAAGCAGGAAGTTCAGCATGGTTGACATTTACAGCGTGCGGCGCAGCGCCGCTCACTATCGCGTGGCCGTGACCCTAATTTATGCGAGCATACGCAAACGAGCAAGAAGTCGCCTTGTTTCCTGTCACCCTCGCGCGCGAGTGGAAACGGCGGCGTTCTGTACCGGCACCGAAGCAACATGCGATTTAAGCGCTGAATATAAACAGAAAAAGTAAGGCACGTAGCTCACTTATTTGCTTAGTACTCCCGTCAGAACTGGTGCATTGGAGTGATTCCATTTGAAGGCATTCAGGTGCTGTCAATATGGAGCGGGAGAGAGATAAATGGAAGGCAAGGGTGTTAGCCAGTCAAGAGTCCGGTTGGCTACCCTAGGCTGGGGAAAGGGCTGAGGGGAATAGAAAGAAGGCAGAGAGAGACATAGGGGATGGGCAGAGAGAGGTGCACGGACAGGACTACAGAGTAAAAGGCGCTCGCACAAGCCAGAGGTCCTCAGGAATCACAAAAGTGCCTTCACTACCTTCTGAGCCCATAATTGGTGGGGACGATGTTCTAGTATTGTCTTTTCATGATGGAGATGCTTATTTATGATATAAAGGGAAACGAGCTATTTGTGTTAACCCATATCACATACGAAAAGTATGTTACAACTTATATATATTACACCCGAAAAAATATGAGTACTGTCCTGTGTGCACACCATTTTGCAAGACAGCAGCCGAAGTCATTGTCATAAAAGTCCCGCACGGTTTGAAAAGAAAGCCCCCTTAGACATGTATGTGCAGGACATGCAGGAAGCCAGTCAAGCCAGGTAGGTTCTCACATATAACAATATCACACGCTTCTTGTTGAGTCAGCTTGCCTGTGCCATCGTGTCCCATGGATGCCACTGAATTGGATGTATCACTGAACGCTTCAGATGGTCCTACGAATTCGCGTGGACATAATACAGAGACGCTCTAGGTTCAAGTAGGACATATCATGCGCCAACACAACAGCCGACTGCATTGTGGATCAGTGAGGGCGAAGGAAGCGAGAGCTGAGGGGTACCTCAGGTAAAGCGGCTAGCACTATCGCCACCACTTGCAGCATAGGAGCAGCATGAGCATTAGAGTATACACTCAAACGTACATTGGGGGCATAGGTGACCTATTGCGGATTACGATCGATAATCGTAATGGTCAAGTACGGGGCACCGATTCGCCAGCGCAACTGCGGGAACCGGTGGGATCTCATGACAGGAAACCAATAGGTTTCTGTCATGTGATCCCACCCTCGGCACTCTGATTTGGCGTCGGGTGACTAGGAAAGACTATTCGAATGTGGCCAGAGCACCCCTTTTCAAAAAATTGAACAAGATTGGCCTTTGAGGAGCGCGTTAGAACGCTCAAAAATTACTATACGGAGACACCACTAATAAGCGTTGCAGCATTGATCCTATTGAACTAAAGTAACTTATACTTGTTAGCAAAGGAGTATTTAGGTAAAAGGCGTGCGTTTGCAGCGCTATAACTTTACAGCGCTGATCGTGTTGAACAGCTGATGGAACATATGACGGTTCAGTAGTAGGCTAGGGTTAGAAAGTGAGGAACACGGTGATCAACGAAGACGGCGTTCCAGTCGTCATATTGCCTTCCAGCGTCTTGCATCACACAACTCGACAGCATTGCAACCTGAACAGCCGATGATCAACGTCATGGCCACAGGAAAGAAGGTACTCGTTATACCTAAGTTCACCGGAGCACCCGAAGATATCCTGGTGGACAAATGGCTGCGGCTCTTCGAGGTGAGCAAGGACGCTCCTTCGTGGATAGAGCTCGACATCATTGGACACGTCAGCGAGTGTCTTTATGGTGCAGAATTGCACTGGTACATCCCTGAACTTTTCGATACCGAAGATGAATCGTGGGAGAAGGTCAAGAATGGAATGCTTGAAAGCTTCCCTAGTTTTACGTTGGTCCGTGACTTATTCGATGACATCAAGGAAGGATAAAATGTCAGAAGATATTACGATGAATCGAGTCAATTGGGTCAACGGGCAGAACAGAAAGACAGGCACACCATATCAGGATTGGCGGATGGCCGTCCTGCGAAGTTTAGGTTTTCTCTCGCTGGTCGTACCATCTCCATTCCGAGGCAGTGGTTGACAGCCGCGCTACAAGAAGAGTCGTTCATTCTACGAACAGGACCGTAATATTCGCCGTACAACCACCGAAAAATCGCTCGTAATGTTCTGCCATGTGTAGGAAACTGACTGACGCCAGCGCAGTTGAGTGCTCGTGATCCAGATACCGGCTGTAAATACTGTGTCGTTGCTGGCCTTCGATGTCAGATGCACCTGCACAAAGAGTGTCGACGTAGAGCCTGTATCGTGACCCTAACCGGCCTACCGGGAAATGGATACCGCGAGCCAAAGCTCTAATTAGTTTTAAAGCTCTGGTTGACGCACAGTCAGCTGCCGCAACTTTTGACACAGGGGCCGCAATCATGTATATCAATGAATCAGTATTCCAGAAACCAGAACGGCAAATTGATGGATAACTCCTGCATCAACATACAGCAAGTAACTTCTCCAACTAAAACTTTGTGTCGCGTATTCGTGAACTTCGACAGTGGGGATTTGACAAATACATTTGAAGCACACGTGCTCCCAAGCTTATGAAATGAATTGCAGCTTGGGTTGGACGATGTCTCGTTTTTCAACGTCTCACTCGACCTCAACACTTTGACTCTTCGTTGAGGCGACCTGTTCCTCCATTCTGCTTCACAACAACACAGGGCACCACAGGAAGGTGAATGCGTGCAACAAGGTTTGAGACCGGACTAGTTGGGATTTCATGTTACTCTGAATTGTAGCGCACACCTGGACCATACGTGCGATTGGCTTTGACTCCTAATATGAAGTACCTACACGAGTGTCAGTGAACAGAACTACAAGGCCGTCTTAGCAGGTACGACGGCAGTTTTTTCTAAAAATCAAATCGACATATGGTGCATCTCAAGCGAATAGCACCGAACCATACTAAGTATGTCCCCGTATATGGAGCACCTTATCGATGCTCGCGATCCGACAAGACTGAAATCAACGAGCAAGTTCATGCTCTTCTAGCCGAAGGTCTGATCAAACCGTTTTCGTCACAATACGCTGCACCTGTTATTCTTGCAGAAGAAAAAGAAGAATGTCGCATGCGTTTGTGCATTGATCATCGTAAGCTAAATGCAGTAACAGTGCCAGACCACCAGCACTGCACTGCCGATTTGCTAGAGCACCTGGTAAATTTCAAGTATTTTTCGACGCTCAACATCACCTATAAGGATACTGGCAAGTTCCGATGCATCCAGATCGCTTAGAAAATACGGCTTTTGTAACGTGCAGTGGTCATTGCGAATGGCATGTTATGCCTTTCAGTTTGAAAATGCTCCCTCCACATTCTAACATGCCATTAAGTTCATTATAAAGAAACGTCGCCTACATAATGTTATCAACCTATTCGATGTTATTGATGTCTATTTTAACACCTTCTCAGACCATATGACAGGTCCTGCTGTTGTTCTCTACGCTTTTGAACACGAAGAATTTATATGTAACTCAAGAAGTGTCAGTTCATATAAGCACCTTATTTCGGAGGTAATGCCGAAGATCTGGGCACTCTAGATAATGCGTAAAATCCGGGAAGTGCAAATACCGGCGTTTGTTCAGTTTCTGTATCAAAAACGACCACTTTCGCGAGTTTTTTGGGAAGCTGCCGCTCGTATTTCAATCTTCAAATTATGCTCTTTACGCGGTCGCAAGCTTCGTTCCACTTGGCCTTTAAGGTGAAAAAATCCCTTCCATTTTAACGTAGGTGCGCTATAAATTATCTGACGAGAAATACGACGCACCGCCACCAATGAAACAAGACTCATTTGCGGCAATGCTTTCAAAACAGGTGCATCCCTTGCAGATGAATGAGATTCTGTGTGATAAGAGCGCGGAAAGACATTTTCATTAATCCGAGTAAAGTTGGCACAATAATTACGGGCGACGAAAAGTCCATAATTGAATGTTTGCTACTTATCTTGATGAATGGCCCATGAACGCGTGGCAAGTAGACTTGACGGCAAGATATTGCGCTTCTCTGTGGCGAGATGCGAAAATAAAAGGGAAGAAGGGCACCTTCCCCCCTCTGGTTGTGTGTGTGTATGTATTTTACATTTTCTAGTGCCACTAATCGCGAATAAGAACTGTTTCAATCGAACTTGAAATGGTCGCCCTGCATATATCGCAACTTTGGAACAAGTTGGGGTAAATGAAGAGTGAAAATGAAAGGTATAGCATGATCGCCATGTCACATTCCAGCGAAATGATTCCCTGCTGACGTGCAATATTAACACCGAAAGAAAGAAACGCATTAGTAGTCGTTGATGCGAAAAGGAGTCGAGCGCAGCTACTGACTGAGATGTGGAAGTTGAAGGTTCTCGCATCGGAGCGCACGACCGAACTCACTGAAATCATCGCACCGACTGTCAGCGCAGTGAAGCGTGGCGTTATAGTATAATTTGGCCACACAGTTGCCACTCCCCGGCAACTGCAGCTTATGGATGGATGGATGAACACATTTATTGAGCGATGGTAAGATTGGCGGTGAGTCTTCAAAGATCGGAGGCTCTTGGTCTTGCGGTGGGGGGCCCTCACTCCAGGGCTCTGTTCACCGTCGCCGCCCTGCGTGCCCTGTCAATCAGGCTAAGCTGATCGTCCAAGGCCTGGCTGGCCAGCAGCGACTCCCACCGCTCTGCGCTCGGGTGTTGGAGAGGGGGGGGAAGGTTTTTTTTTTTACTATTTCGAGATCAAAAAGTCACAGACCTGGGCGGCACACGCAGCACAGGCACAGCGTAAGCTGGTGGAGTGGCTCAAGAGTAGCTCCAATTTGGGCACCACGCCCAACAGGGTCTTCGCGGCCGTCTGTTCGCCTCATTTTGACAAGCACAATCTGAACTGTCCGCCCGGCGTCGACGGCGAGCTGAGGCTTGTAATGATCTCTGCACAGCAGACTACTGAGCCCGATCAAGCCTTACAACTGCAACTTACATGTCGGGCGCGCCGCGCTTGCAGGCACCTTAACTAGATGGCGCCACCACACTGGCGGAGGCTCGGCAGCACGTTGATTGCGTACCTCGTCTGAATCGCATATCGTCGTCTGTTCCTGAGGACGCTGCGTTTGCAGGCATTTTGCCTAGATGGCACCACCGTACTGGCGGAGGCTCGAGTCGTCTCCCCTTGCGTTTGCCGTATAGGGTATTTTCCGCGATCCGATAGCAAGCGCTTGCGTGGCTCAGTAGTAGAGTATCCGGCTCCCAAGCAGCGGGCGCGGGTTCCATCCCGGCGGGAATCGGGTACTTATTTCGCGTTTCCGGCGATAGTGGTTACGCGGCGGGAGCCGCCGGTGGCGGCATCATCGCGACCCGAAACGGCTATTGGAATGAGCCCATAACAGCTTACGCTCTAAAAGACTTAACGTTCCACGTGGTCGCACCTGTTGAAACTCGTTTCCGCGAAAAAAGACTTTCTGACTGTCCTACAAAATCAAATACACTCAATACACACAAAAAAGGAAATAAAAAAAACAATAGCTAATGGCGCTGCTGCTACCAACCTACTGTTTAAAGGTTGAAAAAAGACAGTAAGTCTAACATCATTATTATTATTATTTGATTTGAAAACGTATACACAGGAAAGAGAAAGCGAGAAGCAAAGGCTGGCAACTGCCACCAGAAGGGGCACAACGCCTGCCTACTCTTCGGAAAGGACGAGAGAAACATAGAAAGAAAGATAGGAAGGAGGGGAGGAAGGAGGAAAGGAAGAGCAAGATGACAAATCTCAACGAATAAAGTAAAACATACAGTAGGGCCCGTCCCTGCAGGTCAAGCTACTAAAGAATGTAAAATAAAAGAAATATTTGTTGGGTTACAAACGTGCCCCTAAGTTCGTTGTTTCTAGAAAAGTAAGGAGAGCACGATGAGCTTGATCACGTCGAGACGCACAACCACTGGGGTATAAACATTCGTTTAGAGTCGTACACCGCAGGCCAAGGGGATGGTAGTCCCTCACTAGTGATTTGCGTTGCGCACTGAAAGCGGGACATTCCAATATCAGGTGCTGAAGTGTCTCGCAGCCACCGCAAGACGTACACGTCATAACATCATAAGCAGGTTCCAAGCATGCACAAAAAACCTATGTTTTTGTGGCCGTCACGGAGCCCCGGACCAAACACGTCTGTCCGCCACGACTGCCACCAACCAAATACGCAGAGGTGAGCGCCATCTGGTGATGCTTCAAGGAACCAAACGGCCCACACGGCACGCGCCTTCCGTTGATTGGCTGTGACCACGTGACATTTTTCAGCATCTCCGGCCACGCAATCGGATTTTCCGCTTCATGAGCCATATAATGCTTTCGCATTGTTACACGGAGTGACCATACTCGGTCGTTTCCTTTTCGCATGTCGTCTGCGAGCACTGCAAGCCGCTCAACGTGTGACCGATGAGGCTATCTGTCGTGCGTTTGGGTGTTCCCTTTCACACAGACGACGAGAGCAGCCCCAGGGCCCTTGAATGCTTTCCTTCTTGTCATGTACCCCGCGTAATGCTATGGGAGCGTTTCAAAGCCCGCAGTGGAAGCTCGCGCAAGTAGAAGGCCGTCGGAGCAGACGCCGGAACGACGCCACAGGCGTACTGCGCGTAGGCCTACTTTTGCGCAATGGGCGACTGCCATTATCGGCATGTGAACATTGCCTCCACAAGGTTCAAATCAACGCCCTGTTTCGGTACAGGGCTCAGAAATGGAAACGCGAAGAATTTCGAAGCTACTACAAAGCGTTGTTTGGACTCCAGGTTCACCTATACATTTGTAACAGAAGCTGAATTCGAACTTGAGAAGGTACACTTGGGGTTACTTTATGGTTAGAAACCGCCTACACAGCGATTGCATGGCGCACTTACATATGTAATTACACGTAAATACGTGCGTTGCTGGTGGTAGCTGCTCACGTCCCAGTTCTTGCACTGCACTCTCCATGTGGTGACAATGAGATGCGGTATGGCGACAATGCGTAAAATTTGTTGTGCGCCTGAGTGTCTGTCGGTCCGGCTTGACGGGTGCCGAAGGGCGAAAATTCTTCTTTTGTTTTCCTACCGACATGGACTTACGACACAAGTGGAAACGAGTCCTTACGCGGTGACAGTCTCTCGGCTTCACATATGACTGAAAACATCTTGACGTTGAGAGACATTTTGATGCCGAAGCTGTTATTCGTGCAGACGTGTGCGCAGTGAACCGAAATTCAGTGTTGCTGCATTGTGAGTGATCTACGCTCAAAATGGACACCATTCTGAGCACAAAACAGGGCCGTGCTAAAAACAAGTGCAAAGAAAGGTACAGTCAACCAAAAAAGTTCATGGACCACGGTATCTCAGAAAACATCAAATTTCCGAGCAGCCTGACACCACAGCGTAGCATTCGCATTTACAGCTTCTACCAGTATATGTGAACAACATGGTGATGCTCGGTTTTACTGACTGCTGTTGCTGGCTGTTCGGAAATGGGAAAAGAAAAGTGGAGCTGGGCAGGTCATGTAATGCGTAGGATCGATAACCGGTGGACCATTAGGGTTAGAGAATGGATACCAAGAGAAGGGAAGCACAGTCGAGGACGGCAGAAAACTAGGTGGGATGATGAAGTTACGAAATTGCAAGGTAGAAATTGGAATCAGCTAGCGCAAGACAGGGGTAACTGGAAATCGCAGGGAGAGGCCTTGGTCCTGCAGTGAACATAAAAATAGCATTATGATGATGAAAATGATTGCTGACTGCTCGAAAATGGGACGTTTTTTTTATGAGATCCCGTGGTCCGTAAACATTTTGGTTGATGGCATGTACACAAGACGGGCGCAAGACGGATGCAATGATGCACAAAAAAGGCGCATTGTGTGTAACAAACGGCACGATCAAACGCTTCACAGAGTGTGCAGCGGGTGTCGTTTACAATATCCCCTTTGTCCTGTGGAAGAGTATACATATGGCAAACGGGGCACTGTTTTAAGGAAAGGGTCTGAGAGCACAGCTTGGCTGTACGCCGTAAAACTTGTGGCCACCTTGATATTTATTGTAGGTGTTGAGAGTGCACGCCAATTTTGAAAATATAGTCTTCCTATCCAGATCTAGTGACAAACTGCAAAGGAAGGTCATAGAAGCCTATTTTATAGCCAAGAATACTGACAGTTGCGTGAGCATGTCTTCTGTGAATTTATTTGCAATGGAGCTGCATTTTATAGAGGGTATTGTTAAATTGACAAACATTGTAGAGTTGTATCGTAGCATCATGTTTTTTTCAGCGCATGCGATAAATTTCTCTACGTATTTGTGCATGCCAGTGACGAGATTCACTTGGTATACAAGCGTACAATGGGGTGTGTGTCTGTTATAGGGATAACATGGAAGCACTTTAAGTCTTTAGCAAAGTTGTGTGGCGCGCCTTTACCTGATGTGTATTCGTATAGGCTCACTTTCATGTTTTGAAATATAGTTGTAAGTTTGCGCCCGCCCTGTGTGCGTGCCTTTCTTCGTCCTTGTTTTTCGCGCTGCCCTGTTGTGTGTTCTGGAGTGCACCGACTAGCCCAAACAAGAGCTTTACTGCACCATTCTGAGAAAGAGAGAAACCCGAAGAGGGAAAGGTAGGGAGGTTACCCAAGGGCGTGCCCGGTTAGCCCTATCCTACACTTAGGTAGGGGGAAACGGGAAAATAGATAAGGAAAGAAAAGAAAAATAATAGAGTCAGTCAGTCGCAGAGGAATCGTCGCTGTCACAGGCGTTCGTACAATCCAGTATCCTTCACTAAGTGCAGAAGGGCTGTGGCCTTTTGCATGCAAGATTGCACAGGCCATGGTCCAAGGATATTTTCTTCCGAGTGCGCTCTGTTATCTAACAGGTTGAATTTAGCTTGTAGAGTACGTCATTGAGTGTCAAAGAATGGGCACTGAACTATAAGATGCCTTAGCGTCTCATCGAACCCGCACAAATTGTAAGCCGCACTGTTTGCCATCCCTATTAGGAATGAATAGGCATTGGTAAATGTGACGCCCAACCAGATGCGACATAGTAAAGTTGTTTCGCGACAGGAGAGTCCAGGTGCCAGGTGAAGTCGCAAGTTAGGGTCGAGAGTGTGCAAGCGTTGGTGAAACCCGGTGAATTCCATCGTAGAAGTGTGAAGTGGCCAGCAAGTGATTGAAGTTGCCAGGTAGCATCTGTTGTTCAGAGCGGTATAAGAACCCGCTGATGTTTTTGACGAGTCAAACGCACAGCTTCATCTTTGCGCACTGGCTCGGCAACCATTTCAATACAATGTCGTGTCCATACTCGAGCGCGTGACGATGAGCGTGCCTTATATCGTACACTAGCTGCTTGTGTAACCAATGACGTAGATGAAACGGCAAAGCTTGTGGGGCTGCTTTGGAATCGCAGGAAATGACCCAACGACATGGTGACTGTTGGAGCCCGTAACTGAGTGCACCTTGAAGAGCCGCAAGTTTAGTGGGCAATTGAAATATTCGCACAATATCACCATTCTGAGAATTTTTGAAGGCCTGCCTGCTTGCTTACTTTTCCTAAGGCAAATAAAGAGCCACGTTCAGTGACATAACTAACTGAATTGAATACCTGACTAAGCTCATGACCAACTTTACTAAGAATATGTAACTATACTAATTAACTGAACTAATAACTAACTACCTAAACTAAGTAATTGCTTAACTACCTAAATTCCCAATAATAGCCAATGCTAACTAGCCTTACCTATGAACTAAGTAACTAAATAACTAATAACCATTTAACATAACTAAGATAACCTAAACTAAAACACCCTACTGAATCATTAATTGAACTGAACTAACTAAACAAATTAAATAACTTTCGTAACTATAACTAGAGAATTGTGTAAAAAAAAAGTCAGCTGACCAGAACTTTTTGTGCAATGAATGCGACCTGGAGAAGCCATGTTTATCACAAAACATTGCCGTGCGTAATTTCAGCACGAAATTATCGTACACTAAATTATTCTACCTGAAGTTCGCGTTGCATGTTGAGTCTACGAAAATGCTGAAATACATGTGGTAAAGGCACCTCTCCTCTGTGAAAGATTTACGTGATGGCGCAGCCCGGCCGCCCCAGCGCGGCCGGGCTGCACCAAAGGCACTTACGCCAGTGCCTTTGGTGCCACCTACTGTCCCTATACGAAACGTCGAGGGAGTTTCCTGACGAGAAGACAGGTATTCAAGGAATCTGGTGGCACATTGCTCCCGAAGAAATACCCTTCTCTATTCAAAAGTTGGCGGCAAGAACTTCGCGAGACGAAAAGCACGGCCACACTAGTTCCGTCCCATTATCTTGTGCTTGTAGCCTAGCGGTTGCTACACCTTCCTTCTGTCCTTGTCTGCAGGCTTTAAAATGGTAACTGAGTTCGAATACCAACACGTCCAACACACAGCAGTCCTTCTGTTGTGTCTTTTTAGGGCCCGTTAAAGCACGAGCTTTTCTGAGACGTCTCGGCGCGTTCTTTGGCGCCTATCACGGGTCATGGAACGCACGATGCTCCGCAGCAAAGCCGCCGACCTCGTGACTGCTCTAACGCCGGCGCCAGTCAGTGCCCCCCGTAGCTTGCCTGCTCAGAACTTCTCATGGCTGGCGCCAACTGTCAGGCGCGTCATCAAGGCGCTTCGCGTGAATAAAGGATAAGCAGTTCAGCCTGTTGGGTGCAGCCTAAAGTAAGCTCTTACAAACTTCCCTTCTTTGGCCATGCGCAGTCCTGACGTTGCAGCTTTGCCACATGCGCTAGTCGAGGGCAGTGGGCCACCAAAATGAATGCTACGATTTCACTAGATCCATCCACTGCTTTAGGAGCATTAGTTGCTAATTTGTTTCGTGGAAACACCCTAAATATGAAAATGTTCCTTCTCTGCGTTTTTTTTTACAGGTGCGAGATGCACCAGTATTGGCTGCTTGGAGACTGCTGCAGATTTCATACGTAGCAATTGCGCCTATGGACAAGTCTGCACGTAAGTATATGACCTCTCAATCTCTTTCTGGACCACATCGCCAGTCCGCGTTCCGTGTAGCACACGTTTTGACGCCATCTCTCAGGTTTAGGGTTAACTTCAGAAGCGTACATTGTAGCCAACGTGTCATTAGCGTGCTGCTCGTATCATGCCACGCAGGACAGCTGACGCAAGAGCGCGTGCCAACCACGACACCGTTATTGACGCAGTTGTTGCGAGATTTCCCATCAACTGCTTACATTTTCAAGCGAATCTTGTACACGCTAGCCTGTGCCGCGGATGTAACGCTAAAAAAATATACAGCTGCTCTCAGAGCTGCACAGGTGGTCGCCACGCGCTCGTGCTCGCCACGCGCTCGTGCCACTGCTCCCGCGTTCGTCGTCGTCGTCTGATTCCACAGGCTGGCTGCGTTACCGCTAATCATTCCAGCGTAGAATGTCACTTCTCTTATATCGTCGTAAAGGGGAGGCCGCGTTTACAGGGGTAAGAGTCATTGCTCAAGAAATCAAGAAAGGGGTCAGGCAAGGAGACACAATCTCTCCAATGCTATTCATTGCATGCTTAGAAGAATTCAAGCTCTTTGACCGGGAAGGTTTAGGAGTGAGGATCAACGGCGAATATCTCAGCAACCTTCGGTTTGCAGATAACATTGTCCTATTCAGCAACAATGGGGACGAATTACAGCAAATGATTGAGGACCCTAACCGAGAAAGTGTAAGAGTAAGAGTGGGTTTGAAGATTAATATGCAAAAGACAACGATAATGTTAAATCGCCCGGTAAGGGAACAAGAATTCAGGATCGCCAGTCAGCCTCTAGAGTCTGTAAAGGAGTACGTTTATCTAGGTCAATTACTCACAAGGGACTCTGATCATGACAAAGAAATTTACAGAGAATAAGATTGGGCTGGAGTGCATACAGGCAGGTATTGCCAAATCCTGCCTGGGAGCTTACCACTGTCGTTGAAAAGAATAGTGTACAATCATTGCATCCTACCGGTGCTCACATATGGGGTAGAAACTTGCGGGTTAAGAAAAAAGCTCGAGAACAAGTTAAGGACCGCACAAAGAGCGATGGAACGAAAAAAAGAAGAAAATCACAGTTTCGCCCTAAGGGCGAAGCAATGAATGCGATAGCAACACAGCAATGTCATACGAAGTAAGGTGAGCGGCTTTGGTAGCAATATGAATTGTAGTAAACATGAGCTGATAAGTAAGCAGGTGTGCTGCGGCGTAAGTAGACCGACATGAAGAGAGACTCGATGACCACGAGAAGGCGCGTGTGAAACGGTGGTGTTGATGAGAAGCGCTTCCCGTGGGCAGCGCGTGCGAAGGGACACACCTGTAGCGCTGCACTGCCGATGCGAGCAGCATTGCATGTGTAGCGTGCGTTGGAAAATGTGGCCCGACTATTACTAACTGAATGAACAAGCGTGGTGTGAACGCGCACAAACAAACACGAATAGATCACACTGAATGACTGCAGACAACGACTGTCAAAACGCTGGCAGCAAGCATACGCCGCAGCGGGTGAAGGTACGTGCGGTCTATCGCTTCAACGGAAACTGAGCGGCGAAAGCACGGCGCATAAAGGTCAGAGCCGTGTGGAGATAAGAGACGGTCTGCGGGCGAGCGACGAGCGCGGTCGTTGGCTGAGTAGAAGTGCCCCCCCCCCCCTACCCGTGCTCCCTCCGGCGCTGGTTTCCCACTTCCTTGCTTGCGCGTGGGTGATTGAGTGCGTTCGCTCTCCGAGATAGCGCGCGTCCCCGCACGCTTCCGCTCGGGCATACGGTGAGCGGCGAAGACTTTATCTATAGGGAACCTCACGGCGACGGCGACGACGACGGCGACGGCAGAAATCCGGTTGAAGTGTCCATATAATTGCTATCGCAATAAAATGTTAGGTCTAACGTTAAGGGACAGGAAGGGAGCGGTATGGATCAGAGAACAAACAGGGATAGCCGATATTCTAGTTGACATTAGGCGGAAAACATGGAGCCGAACAGGCCATGCAATGTGTAGGATGGATAACGGGTGGACCATTATAGTTACAGAATGGATACCAAGAGAAGGGAAGCGCAGTCGAGTACGGAAGAAAACTAGGTGGAGTGATGAAATTAGAAAATTCGCAGGCGCAAGTTGCAATCAGCTAGCGCAACACAGGGGTAATTTGAGATCACAGGGAGAGGCCTTCGTCCTGCAGGAGACATAAATATAGGCTGATGATGATGATGATGATGAGTCATTGCTTAAGGGGGTATGAGTCATTCATTGGCTTACGTAATGGACCTATTTAATTTTGATGAAGTTTCACGGAAATCCCTCCATCAACGCGCTCGGAATGAACGCGCTCGGAAAGGGCTCGTCTTCGACGTGCCGATTTTAGCGTGAAGGCTTCCTAAGCCCAGGTGAAACAGTCGGCGAAGAGCCGCCGACACCGAGTTGCGGGAGCGCGATGTTCATGGCAAACGTCAGCGTCGTCTAGCCCTCCAGCAACCCGACAACAGTAGTGCACGCTTCGGCAATGCTAGCGCCAATGCCCCGGTGCGACGGCCAGGTTTTGACTCGAGTGTCTCTACCGGAACTTTGGAGCCAGCTGCAGTGCGTGTGATCGGTTGTGGTTCGAGCATAACGTGTTACTCGTCCGTGCAATTCGTTCGGAGGAACACCCGAATAAACACGCGACAAGCTTCGCTTACTCCCATTTCCTCGACAGGGTAAGGGCTATTAATTTTTATTTAATTGCCTGTAGACATCTCTTTCTTCTTTTAATTTTAGGTTGCAGTCATCGAACTTGGGTTATCTGAATGTCGTAGTCACCTGCACTGATACTCGCTCTGAAGAAAATAGTAATCCACTTCCTTGTCCTGCTTTAATGTGTTCCATGGCAAGCATGGTCGTCGGCTTTGTTACAAAGACATACTTTGAAGTTTTTGAGCGCATCGAACAACTAGGAGAAGCATGCGAATACACAAGCCCTAATGTAAGTTTACTTGCGTGCTCTGTTCGATGCACTAAAACAATCCAAAATGTTCCGTCATGATTCATGCTCAAACCAACGCAAATTATGCGTCTGAGGATTTCACTGCAACCGTCGCAAGCGTGCAGGATTCCTTGCAAAAGATATAAGAGATATATGCATATCCCTTACACAGTGGAAGAGAGAGAGAAAGAGAGAGAGAGGGGATATAAGGAAGGCAGGGATATTAACCAGTCAAGAGACCGGTGGGGATCGCTGTTATGCGAAGCATTTTGCAGATACCTGGATATCCAGCACGGTTTGGTCTTCCGTAAAGCAACATCAGGTAGACCAGCGTGCTTGTTTAAATTGAGTAGTTGTGTGGGTTGGTCGGTGAGCGTACGTGTGTGCGACAACAGCATCATGGTGATGACCACGTTCTATTCTGATCTATAGCGGCGATGGCATAATTTCAACGACGGCCGCTGGACGTGAGCTTGGTACATGGCGATTGTTGGGTTCTACATAGGCGGTGGACAAGCGTAAGCGAGGAAAACATGGATTGTGATGTCCATATCGACTGCGCATTGTAGAATCGTCTGTACAAATGACTATATCAAGTGCTGTACGCAGGCGCGGATCCAGGGGGGATGTCCGGATGTCCTGACCCCCCCCTCAGATTTCTGTATCGCCCCCTCGCTGACAGGGGGATGGCCCTGTCGCAAAAAATATGGCCACCAGCATTCTTCAAAAGTATTTTTCGCGAGTACCAGTTGTAACTTGTAGCAGCCATGTAGAATTAAGTAAAGCTAGCTCACTCACAAGTTTAGTTGTATTCCGTAGGGGTGTGGTGTCGCGAAGTTGCCGTAGTTACTTTTTCTCATGAACACCTTGGACCTCCTGGCGCCGGCCGTGCGTCGAATGAACGAGGGGACGTCCCTTTTGCCAAGCACGCCGATGTGCGCGCGAGCGCCTTCGCACCTGATTAACTTAGCTCCCCCTCGGGGTGTCATCGGTTGCCTCATTGGATGTCATCGGTACCGCGACCAACCTGCTTAATGAAAGAGATCTCTCGCTGAAGTGTTTATATATAAATAATAACAACTAACAGCTAAACTAAGAACTACTCATAGGCAACATTTTTTAAACTGTGATCACAGTTGCACGTTGACAATATCCAGCACGAGCACAGTACCTTTCGTACGCTACAAGTTTTTCATTGTAAGTTCGCAGTTTTATTGTCGTACATTAAGCACAGGAGGCTCAAACCCGCCGGATCCTTTTATCTGAGTGGGCGTTCTCGCGGGAGCGTGACGTCAACGGCCAATGCGAGCGCGCGGGTCTAGGATGGCGTCGCGTGGTTAGAGAAACAGGAGCAGATGCGCACCTTGTGTAAAAGGATGACATCGAGTGGGAAACAAAACACGAATACGCTGGCTCGTGCTCTCGGCTAACACGCTACATCCTTCTTGTAGGTGGCGTCGTGAGTCTTCATACGCGGTGATTCGCATATCGTAAACACCCAGCGTAGTGGTTGCCGCGTTGGAGCGGGGCGTTACGGCCGTATTCAAGAACGTTCCTCTAGTCAACACAACACGTCGACTCAAGAGGAAAGATAGCACCGCCATCCCTCCAAAGAAGTGGTCACTGAGCTTCATGACCATTCACGGGAATTCTTTAGAATTGTCGCGTCTTTATCAGTGGAGAGGCGGCGCTGTGCTCAACAAGGTGGAGTGGAGGAAGAGCTTCGAGTCGAGGGCTGTTTGAGAATAGGGGAGTTTAGTCCTCCAAAGCAAACGAAGGTGTCTCAGCCGAACACAAGGATCTTCTTAAGGAAATCAAGGTGTTCCAATAGAACTCCAAAAACGGACGCGTGCTTACGCATTTATAACGAACCTGCCACAGATCATCCCAAATTTTATTTTAAGAAACAATACAGACTAGATATACGGGGTGTTCAAAATTAAGCTTTATGGTTTTCTTAAAATTAGGCACTGGGAGGCGCGTGAAGAACACCTGCGCAAATAAGTTATGTGGCCAGGGGGACACAAAGTGAGATGATATAATTATTGCTGTTAGCAGCCGAATCAACTAAAATTGAATAATTAACTTTTTATTGACTGCAGTAAGTGTGTATGTTTGTATTCAAAAGTTAGAGGCAGTGGTGTTTCTACACAGTTTCACTTGGAAGAATTCTTCTAGCATGTCTGTGCTACGAGATATCCAACTCCAAATTTTAATTGTCGTTCGCACGATTACGCATGCAACTTGCAAGAGAGTGAGGATCGGCGCAAAGCTCCTCCCTGATGTGACGCGGCTGTTGCGTGAGGCGTTGAGTCTGACAACGGGGCGGAGGCATTGGTAAAGATAATAACTGTCCCCCTTCCCCTCACGGCTGGCAAAATGAAAAAAAATATATATCGAAGAACCCGTAACTGATGTCGTAACACGCGACCGCGCAGCCTGTAAATATGGCGGCAGCAGCCATGCCGAGATAATGGCGCGAGCGGTGAAGCCGGAGGGCAGTGCGCGTGCGTAATGGTGACTAGACGACCGGGCATGGTCCTTGTTTGGGCTACGCAAATAAAGTGACTGCTGATTTCCAAGTATTGTAAGTTTTATTGAAATCAAGAGCACCAACTGCACCATCAACAGCAGAAACCTTTTTAGCTATGCTAACGAATATTTCATACTGCCGCTTTAAGTTTGGTGTTGTCATGCACAAATCTCATGACAACACTTCACCCATCAAGATGTGACTGCCCTAAAAATGTTCAAAATGCCTCCCTTCCACAGAAACACAAAGCATAAACCGCTCTCGCGGCGACTCGATAACTCTGCGCAGTACAACAATTGAAATTTGGAGTCGGATATCTTGGAGCACGGACACGCTAGAATAATTCTTCCGACTGATACTGTGTAGAAACGCGACTGCCTCTGTTTTCAATACAAACATACCCACTTACTGCAGTCGACAAAAAATAATTGTTCAATTTTAGTTAATTAGGCTGCTCACAGCGATAATTATCATCTCACTTTGTTCCCCCTGGCCACATAACTTATTTGTACCGGTGGTCTTCGCGTGCCTCCCAGTGCCTAATTTTAAGAAAACCTTAAAGCTTAGTTTTGAACACCCTGTATTATCAGGCACCGCCGCCATGCACATGGCTGTACTAAGTAACGTCCTTTTCCTATAAGCTCGGAGAAACCGATACCTGGCTTCGCTACAGGTCTTCTTCCTCTTTATGGGGTTTCACGTGCCAAAACGAGTTCTGATTATGAGGCACGCCATAGTGGAAGGCTCCGGATTAATTTTGACCACCTGGGTTTCTTTAACGTGCACTACAACGGAAGCACGCGGGCGTTTTTGCATTTCTCCTCCATCGAAATGCGGCCGCGGCGGCCGGGATTCGATCCCGCGATCTCGTGCTCAGCAGCGCAACGCCTGAACTGACTGAGCCACCACGGCGGGCTACAGGTGTTGCTCTAGCCGTAAGAAACGCGGGTTTGTCGTGAGCAGAAACGGTGAATTTCGGTAAATAAGAAAGGCTACTATCATCATCATCATCATCATCATCATCATCATCATCAGTGACAGAAGCTGACCCCCCCCTCAGAAAAAACCTGGATCCGCCCCTGTGTACGTGAAAACGTTGATTTCATTTGAACTTCGGCCAATAAAAGTTGAAACATGATAACGTGGGTCATCACGAAGTTTGTGCAGCGCCATACAGTTTATGTTCAGCGTAAGCTGATACGGAGGAAGTACTGGGAAAAGTGGGTTGGTCCTGGATATAGCTAAACAGCATATCAATACTCGAGCTGTCAGACGCAAAGAAGACGAGAAAGTTGCAGAAGATGCCCGCGCCGAGTGTTTGAAAGAGCTGCCTGGCTTTGGAACGAAGGAAGTCTGCGTTTGGTAGCGGCCTATTGGATAGTAAAGAAAATAAGTGATCGTGCCCTATGGTAAGAGCACCGGGGCGCTCTGCTCGACAGCACAAATTGTATTCCAGCATCGGTCACACATAATTTTCTTTTTATTAGAGCGAGACGCGACAGCAAACTACCGAGCTACCGCACAGTGCCATGAATTAGGCAAGGAATTCTTTGCATAAAACGTTTCTGTACTCCAGCCCGGCACTAAGGAAGAACATGTAGAGCTTTCTTGATTTTCGTCTCTCTACATACCTGTGAGCCAGCTGGGTCTTCCAACGTGTGGAAAATGGGGAACTGTGATGTAGCCTAATATAAACGCAACGGAAGCCGGTGTAACAACCTGAAAATTAATAAACCTTAGCACGCACTTTAACGAGCGGTCGGCTGCACTCATGACTTCGCTTGCCCACACAGGCTATTTACCACTTAAATGAATATTTGAGGAGAAGTGCATGCCTTGAGCAAACGTGCAAGGACATAACTAAACTACGGATCTAACCGATGCGCGCACGTGAGCAGTACCGTTCCGACCGACATAAAAGCTGTACATAAGCTTCCACAGTTACAAAGGTCCTTGAGGCTTCTTGAGTGGCCAGGAAGAAACTAATATATTCTAGAATAGAAATGAATGCATTTTAAAACGCTTAAATAAATTTGTTACTTTGTGTGGTGGTATCTCGATAAGTAATATTTATCCTTTATTTAATGTTTTTCCTTTTTTTTCGTTCCGGTCTATGTCGCGCTTCCATCGTCCACCCCTTCATATGTCTCGGGCAATGGGTATTGCATTACTTTTCGTTCCAACTTTCGCAAGCAATACAAATCTACTTCGGATTGAATTTACAAACCCAGTATTAAGCTAGAAGTGAAAACAGGTGAATATCAATGTGGCATCAACCTTCCCAGAGCACCTTCGGCGTGTGCCGTCAGTGATTCGCAATGCTATGCCCAGGTGGCGCCACTCACGGCTTACGTACAGGGATCCTACATACATATGCATGACTACGCCATGTTTAACGCTACAGGTGACGGGCCTATGAAGACTTCCTACGTGCGCTCAGGTCACGATATTTGCGAAGTGTATATATTGGGCGCTCTCGTAGAGCTCCATGCCAGTACAGCTATTCATACAGCATGTGAATTAAGGGTAGTACGTGCATTTGCCCATATTTTGTCCACCTGGCTTCGAACAACATTCTCGGCTGGTATTGGGTGCTCCCAATACCATTGTCGCGCCCTCTTCCGGGAGCACGCGGTTGACGTGGCATGGCAGATAACAATGCGCGCGGTTTGGTTGCCGGCACTCAAATTGAAGTCTCGTGCGGGCTCCCTCTTAGACATTTCTGTAAATCTGTTCAAGAGAAGTTCTGAACTGCCAAATTTCTGATTGTGACCAAACTGCAAACACAGAACTCTTAAAGTAAGCACTATCTTCTATCTTACCGAAACATAATGCGCGGCCACTTTGTGGAGTAGTAGCAATGGAGTCCGCCGAGTCTTTTTATGCTGATTTTTTTTTCTCGCGTTATAGAAGCAATAAAAAATTTCGAGGATACTCAAGCTTCGCCTTCAAGAATGGAATGCGATAGTATTCAAAGATCCCTGAATGCTTGTCAGGCTTCCCGGCAACTACAGCTTTCTTTTTTCCTCAACTTCGCCTCTGCGCGCCGCTACCGTTTTACACTGCCGAGGAGGTGAGCACCATCCGGATGGTGTTTTCGCAAATAACCTACTCGGGCGCGCCGCTGTTGGTATGGTCGAAATGCTCGAAAAGGGGTTTGTGTTTGCGTTTCCTCGTAACATAATTATTTCTTCTCGTACATTCAAATTAAAATCCACCGTTATCATGTCTGTAGGCTGTAGTTAAGTCGTACTTGACGATTTTTCTGGCGGATTTTACCTTGAAAAATTCAATTTTGCTCACGAACGCCTATGCGCCACATGGAGGGCCTGCGTGGTCGGGGTGGCTCGGGATGATTTTCTCTGCAACGAACGCCGGCGCTTACGCCGACACCGACGCCGCATTTTCTGCGACACGGGGCCCTTAAAGCTATCGCGATAATATATTCGCGTTGTGTGCTGTACATGAAGCCGCAGCTTCGCAAAGCGGCGATCGCAAGAATTATGAGTGTGTGATTGCCTGAAGGCATGTATGTTTTCGTGCGATATTTTCGTTTCTCTGCAATATTTTGTAGTGGATTATCGCCCTACATCTACAATTTGTTGCGGGCGCTACCACCTGTGCGTCTCAGTTTTTTTTTTTCAGTTGGAACTTATTTTATCAATATCATTGGTGATGGATAGGATACCTATATAGAGAAACACAGCGCTGAATAAAGCGCATTTTTATTTGAAGACCAATTAACTTTACAACGGGCTGGAGTGATAACGTTATTACTGTCCAACGCAACAGTAGACAGAAATAAGGAAACAGACATGCACGTATACCAACAGCTATTTTAATGCACATAACTTCCATTTACTACACTGTGCACTTGTCCTGCATACTTCTGTTCACACGAACCTTGGCACATATTTCACGAAACACCAGCAAATATACTTGCAAACAAAGATGTGATTGGTCATGCGAGCACCATTTGCGAAATAGCTAAATACAGCCACGAACAGTTCCTGCCTCTATCCCCTCCGTTCTTTCGTGATCTCGCATTCTGATTAGCTCGCGACAAGCGATGCTATTTTTTTTATTTATTCAGCCACAGAAATTGGTCTCGGACCGATCGGCGCGACGAGGGCTTTTGTAGATTGTTATTAATATTTTTGTCGCGCGACGTCGTAGGACGCAGCTTTCTGGTCCCCGATGTCACCTCCGACCGGAAATATTCCCGTGTACACGAGGCATTAGACGGAAGTTCAATGGTACCAAGAACGTTCATATACCGGGTGTCACCGCGAACACGTTTGAAAAATTTTTGAGCGTTGCCTATGGCTGACAGCAAAATTCTAGTTGATGAGTTGCTCTACTGGAATAGGCAGGGATTACTTGCTCAAAAAACTAAATGCATACTCGACTAATTACCCAAAAGGAACTAATTAAGTTTTTAGCTCATTACCTTATGGCCCATATTGCATTTTACAAATTCTAGCCATGAAGTTCACAAGGCAGATCCACTTGGAACGAATTCTCAAGATGACACCGATTTAGAGATAATAATTCCCGAACTTTGCAGAGAAATGTATTGGCATTTAATTACATGTTTCTACATTTCAAAATAGCGCAAGACAGGGGTAATTAGGGATCACAGGGAGCGGATTTCGTCCTGCAGTGGACATAAATATAGGCTGATGGTGATGATGATGACATTTCAAAATAGCCACGTAGAGCAACATCATCATCATCATCTTTATCAGCCTATATTTATGTCCACTGCAGGACGAAGGCCTCTCCCTGCGATCTCCAATTATCCCTGTCTTGCGCTAGCGTACTCCAACTTGCGCCTGCGAATTGTTAGCATGAAATTTTTATTTAATGTTACCTGATTTTGCGCAGGCTGCATCGCGCAGCGCGCCTCGAACTTTCCTGTGACGAGTAGGGCGGCGTAATTAAAGATCTGCAGCCCCGGGACAAAGCGGTCCCTCTCAACCCTACTGTTGCACGATAGCCAATAGGAATCAGCTTTCCGGAAGACGGAAGTGCCACGGCAGCCTGAAGTTGAGTCACACTATTGCGTAACAGGCAGGAACGCAGCCATGATTGGGGGGGGGGGGGAGGGGGGGGCACTCCTGGCGCGTGCACTACCCTGCCCCTCTCCCCCCCCCCCCCCCGATTATGATTTACCAGGATACCTGGCATAAAACGTCTTGTGACAGCATACACCGTCCCCGCCTCCTCCCCATGCAAAGTGCGCACGCCCTCCTCACCGAAATTCCTGGCCCCACTGCACAATGGGCTTTGAAAAAAAAAAAAAACATGCTTCGCGGCACCGCATCCGTAATGAGGTAAATTTAACGAATAATTGTACCCCAGTTATTTATGTCTTTATGACCAATTTGAAGTATTGAAACCCGTCATTATACTACGTCTCACAAGTCGTTTGCAGTCCTGTGCAAGCTGCAGGACTGCTTAGCCAATTGGAAGGCCGAACACCCCCTCGAAATGTGTTCATCCGCACCGCGTCGTCTGCTTTCCTCCACATAAGTTCGCCCTATACAACGCGCATGCGCAAAGGTCCTAACGCATCGCTGTAACGTATGTAAAACGGCCTTTATGAATATTTTAAGGCGTAAGTATTCCTTGGCCAGTTCCCCAGCAAATCAGTCCGTTCCGCGACGCCTTATATCTGCAAAATAAATACATAATTGGTCAAGTAAACACATGCAATTTTTATGATAGATAATAGTAAATGATTGGTAGCGCTAGAAAAAAGAAACAAAAATATACTGACGGATTTGAACCATGCCCCGCAGCACCTCAGGCAGATGTCGGTGTGATCCACATTGTTCGGTAGCGCTAGAAAAAAAAACGAAAAAAAAAACTGGCTGCGTCGCCATCACTGCGTCGTTACACAGAAAGTCGCCGCTTTCGTCCTAAAGGCGAAGCATTGGTTGCAATAGCAAATTAGTGGACAGCTCTACGAAGTAAGGATAGTTTTATCGGTCGTGTAAACTTAGACAAAGGCATACTAACTAAATTAACAAGCGTGGCGTCACGCTTGCGCAAGCAAACATGAACACATCTTACTCGATGACCGTGCAAACTTGCTGTCAAAACGCTGGAGTGAGGTAGCGGGTCTGCAACAGCTCGCGAATTGGCCTTCGTGTTGCGTTTCGCATTAACGTGAACTATGCCGCGGAAACACAGCGCAAGATAGAGCGGCCTGGGCGGGTGGGTGTTCGCGGCCGGCCGGCCGGCCGGCCTGCCTGGAGTAGAACAAGCCTCCCGCCCCCTCCTCCCTACATTTCCTCCCCTCCCCCGGAGCCTTGCGGCCCGGATGGGCGTACGCGGCCGCGCGCAAAATACAACGCCCCCCCCCCCCCTGCCTACCCTAGGAGGGTTGCGCGCGATGGAAGATGGGGTGCTTCCTTCCCGCTTTCCTCCCTTGCGTGCACGAGATTGAGCTGAAATCACCGGCTCACCGTCGTACGCTTTCACTCGCATATACAGCATACGGCGCGCGGCGACGGTGTTATCGCCCTTGGACTTTATACGGAACCTCACGGCGACGGCGACGAAAGAAATGCGCCTGGGGTATCCATATAATTGCTATTATAATAAAAAGGAAAATAAAGAAGATGCCAAATGTAATAGTAATAATAGTGTAATAGTAGATGACTGGTAGCATTTGAAACAGAAAAGAAAAACTGGTGACGTCGCCATCGCCCCGACAAGGTCGTAACAAAAAAATAATGAGAAAAAAAGGTAGAAGAAAACTGTGGTGTGGCAAAAAAAAAAGCCGCTTGTGACAGCGCTTCGGCTCAGTTGGTACCATATATCTGCAAAATAAATGAGTAATTGGTCAAGTTAACCAATGTAATCATTACAGCAGTGTAATAGTAGATGACTGGTAGCGAAGGGTGTACATTCGTAGGCTAGCTAAATAAGTAACCAAAAGCGAAGTCGCGGCCGAGCTAAAGAATGCTTACGCTTTAGCAGACAATTGGCAGAATTTCTGTAGCATTTCTTTTTCTATATGCATAGCTACACGTCGCTTGGAACGAGGCCAACCTATCAGTATGTTGAAATGTTGCCAATTCTGAAATGACACTGTAATGTGTCCTTGGCGAAGAGTCTCTTTCGGTTCGGGAAATCTCTGCTAAGTAAAACTGGAAATTTTCCAGAACTGAATGATAAATGTATTCTCGTCTGTTTTTTCAGTGTGCACTGCATGTCGTCATGTCTTACCAGGGACGACGCACGTGTTTATGGAACAGTTTTCTACGCAACGGCAAGTGTTTTCTCCTCAGGTTCCCTACCGTAAAAATATAGCAGCTTTGTAAATAGAGCAGTTTGCGGTGTTATTAATGTGTTTGTTTTTCATAATGTTAATGGTGTCTGTCCATCGGCGGTGTCCAAACTCAAATATAGTAGCGGCCACGTTTATCCATTTTCTTGTATTTTATATTTTCTAACTGGCAAAAATAAATATTGACGAATTACCAACCTTCTAAAGCACTAATCAATTTTGCTGGAGGCAGGGCAAGCAGGTTATGCCTAAAACGGTGAAAACCGTTGGAAGCGCGGGAAATTTTGTCGTGTCTGCGCAACCACAATCGTGCAAAATGACATCGCAGTCGAGGCAATTCCCCGTGCCTTTCCAGTGTGCAAATAAAAATATCAATTTACAGATTTTAATGCAAGCATCAGTTTTATTTAGTCATCTGTCAGTTTCCTGAGCTTCTCTATTTCTTTTCAGATTTTGACTGTACAATGAGCTGAATTCGAGAGCTACAACTATATACATACAAGAAAATTGAGAGAAAACGTATCAAAGCATTAATGCTTGTACCGTACAGTGCTATGCACTCCAGCAACCTTGCAAATTTCACCACGTAATTACTCAGTCCTCGTGGTTCAAAAATTGGCTCAGTGGCTCATTTGGCTCACTGGCTCAAAAGTGCTCATTTATCTGTTGTTGTTTTTTGTAAACAGACGTTTCCTTGTGTTCTGTCATAAAGTCTGTTAAATATTATTTTTCTTTCTTTATCCAGGCAGTAATGGCGACAATAGCTTCGTTTCTGATTACAAGCTTCAGTATGTTTCTTTTTAGCATACGTTAAACTAAAAAAAAATGGCGTGCTTTCGTTTCCTCTTTAGACGTCATCCTTGTGCAAGAGCGCACTCCATGATTTGCGAATATCTGCCTGGAACACTTCGGCGCAGACAGTTTCCTTCGTAGTAGACAGAAATTCGCGCCACGACTTCGCAGCTTCGACGCGATATGGGGTGACTTCCGAAAGGTAAGTAGTAATTTTGTGTGAACTAAAGTCACATCGAAAATAATATGAAGCTATGTTTCGACCGCCACCCAGTGCTGAGACAAATATGCTGAGTTTTTCTACATTTCTGTCGAACTGCCTAATGGCGCTTAACGACACTGACTTGCACAAGGCGGAACATTTTTGGATCCGTGAGGACCTGTCCGTGAGACATATGGGCCGGCAAACTCACGAGTCGACCCGCCCAGACGCAGATTCATCCATGAGTTTGTATGATTCCTAGTAAGTTCGAGTGAATGTGAGTCTAAGTGTGTGTCCGAGTCTCAACCAAATTCCATGAATCCTTGTGTTTACGTGAATCTTAGTAGGGAAAACGATAGAGCATGAGTTCATAAACCCGAGAGCCTAAGTAAACGCGCCCGAATGTGATTTTTGTGAGTCTGAGTACAAGTGAACCGGCATGCGTCTGATTTCTGGTGGGCCTACGTGAGCTAGGCTTGGTTCAATTTTTCAGTCCTGGGGCAGATGGGCCCAACTAGTGCTTATTTTAGTGATACTGAGCTTAAGTGACCCTAAGCTAAGGATATCATAAGAAGCCAACAAACAATGACACCAAGGACAACACAAGGGAAATTAATTGTACTTACTAATTGAAATAAAGAAACGATAAATTAATGGAAATTAAAATGAATGAAAAAACAGCAGCATGTCAGGGTTGCACAGAGCGTATCAGCCATCGCCGGTGCGTGCGATGTCCCCCAAAATTTAATTCTGCGTTCATGCAACCCTAGGATGGCGCACCTACAATTATTCACTTTTTCAGTATTTCTTTCGGGCAACGTAAAGCCTGTGTAATGATATTCAAGCAAGGCACACGCTCACAAAAGACGGATATTTCTAGTGGCTAACAGTGGTTATGCAAGGAATATTTCGATATGCAGCCACCATTTTTGTAAAGGTACTAGTCCTCGTCACGGTAGCAACTTTGTTGATACGTGTGTGATGATACATGGTAAAGTTACTCAGGCGTGTCCTCTATATCTTGCTTTTATTCATTATCCTCTCTGTTACCGTTTCATGGTTACTCTTTTTTTATTTTTCCCCGTTTACAGCTACTTCTCGCCATCGGAATTCTTCAGCTTCTCGTCTCCTCGACTTAAAGGTATGAAGAGGTTGTTCCTTTATCCGATTTCGTTCTTTGTGAAGTACCTGAGCAGCAAGTGGGTATTTGAAGCAGTTCTGCTTCACAGCTAGGCCACAATTGCACAGCTAGCAGCTAGAAAACACCTTGGAAAAAGCGTCGGGGCGAGCTACCATACGATGCCTAACGGGGTATACATCACGTCTGTAGGATAGAATAGTGTCCACAGAAAGAATATTAAAGAAAGCATCAAACGCCGATGCGTCCTTCAATCCAGAGCAATGCGTGTTCATACCTAACAATTTGTTTGGAATAAATGTTCTCTCTTCCTCTCCAAACACTGAGAGTACCCTATAAGGTAGTGCGCTCTGACGTAGTAGTCGGCGCAGGGGAATCAGGAAAGGTGACAAAAAAGACTAATAAATGATCAAAATGAGAACATCAGCATGGTTGTTTCCTTAGAGTTCCGAATCCAGTTTGGTGTTCTGAAAACAGTGCACATTACCTCTCGCAACTGTTTCTGCTGTCATGTGGTCGCACAACGCGCCCCGAAATTAACCCCGTCTAATAATTAACACTTACCTTCGGGTGTCTGCGAGTGGAGAGGCCAGTGTCTACCGTTTTTGCAGGTAGACAGGGAAGTCACAAAACCCGTGCTGCATAATTTCAAGCGATTGCCAATATCCAAAGCTTTCAATGTCCACCAACTCCACGAGGTATGCTTAGCGTCAAGAAAAAGTCGTCATCAAGGGACAAACAAGAGCACAGTCATGGCGACAAAATAATACTAGAATTCCATACGTTCGACTCCGTTTATGCTTGGCTATCAGCGTACTCGACTGGCGAGCACCATGTTTCTGGGAAATTCAAATCTGTCCCAGGTTTGTAACTTCCCAAATGCAGTCGCCAAATCGCCCTGTCAAAATTGTGCCGGTACTACAATGTTTTCCGCAGCGTATTGCAATAAACGTCGTGGTTTCTCCGTCGTGCCTCGATTCCATTCAGACTCGTCTTGCATCTCTTGTAATGGTTGTCTACTCTAACAAAGCCTTTATATGTCTTAATCAGCGTAGTCGCTAACGAAACGTGCCTTTAGATTTAAGCTGACATCCCGACTCAACAACCCGGCTGCTTTCACGGCAGGTTCCTTGCTACGCCTCGCACACTGCACGTTTATTTTTATACCAGAAATGACTGTACTAATCATATAATAAATACATCTACGCACTTTTCTTCTAGAGGATGTACTGGACATCACGGCACTCCACAGAAATTTTATCTATGGCGAGAAAAGCATGTCAGCGCTGGAATGCCATGGCCCACAAGATCGCGCCATATACTTCGACTACGCTATTAAAGAAATTTCTTTTAAGAACTTGACCCTTCGACCCAAGCCTGTTGGAGGTAAGTGCGTGATGTAATAAATGAACGTTTTCTGCGAGACATCTGCACTTATATCTCAACAACAAAAAATTAAACGTTCTAGTACTGCTTCTAGCGTAAGCAATATTCAGATTGTCTTATTACCTGAAAGGCACAAATGAAAATGCACCTTACTGGTACTAAAGTGGACTGATATGTATCGTAACATACCACGAAAAGTTATCTCGTATGCGTGTCGTCTCGTAATGCTGTAGAAATTTTCTGTTGCAAGGGTTGCTCTGATCATGACACCGAGACGACAAGCTTACTACAAATATCGCTAATTGGAGCAAAAATTCGGCTGTTCTTGTGACGAGACCCCCGTCTCGTGAGATCTCACCACATCTTATGCCTGAAAATTTCCGAATTTCATAATCAATATAGATTTGCCCGTCTGGGTGTGGCCACAAATTCTTTAAAGACGCCACATCGTCATAAACATTGTCGACGTCCAACTGAGACATAAAACGCCACAGAGCACGCAGTCACGATTTGTCGCGCAATCTGGTGTTTCGTAGGAAACGTAACGGAGCTTTTCTCTCCTCTTGCAATATTTCACATGCCCCTTTTCTCCTTCCACATTACAGGGTTACCAACAGGATATATATTCTGGTTAACCTCCCTGTCTTTTCTTGGCTTTTAACTCCTCTCTCTAATAGTTTCATAACTACATCTAATTCTCTGTCGTCCTCGACAGCCCTTCTCTTAGATTGGCACACATTCTGTAACTCTGATGGACCACCGGTTATCGGCCCTTCACATTACATGACCTGCCCAGCTCCAGTTTTTCATCGTAATGACGATTAGAATGTGGGCATTATACTCCCGTTTGCTCTCTAATCCACATCGCTGTCTTCCTGTCTCCTAAAGTCACGCCTAACATTTTTTTTTCATCCTTTGCTGCGTGATTCATAACCTCTCCTGCAATATATTTGCTAAGCTAAATTTTATTGCGATAGCAATTATATGGACCCTCCAGGCGCATTTCTGCCGTCACCGTCGCCGTGAGGTTCCGTATAAAGTTCAAGCGCGATAATATCATCGCCGAACGCCGGACGCTGTAAGTGCGAGTGAAAGCGCGCGAGGCTGAGTCGGCAATCGCGTCTCAACCTCGCGCACGTAAGGGACGAAAGCAGGGAGGAAGCGCGCCGTCTTCCGTCACTTGAAACGGCTCCGTGGGGAGGGTAGCGAGGTGGGATGGGCACGTTCTAATCAGGGCCGAATGGCCGGCCGCGCGCGCCCTCCCTGGCCGCTGTATCTTGAAAGCCATCTGTGATGGGGACACAGTTCGCGGTGCGCTGTGCTTTCGCGGCACAGTCCGCGTTGATGCGAGAGCGTCGATTCGCTCGCTGCTGCAACCGCGCTTCCTCACTCCAGCGTCTTGTCAGCGCGTTTCAGCTGTCATCGAGTCAGATGTGTTCATGTTTGCTTGTGCACGCGTGGCATCATGATTGTTAATTTAGTTGTACGCCGGTGTTTACAAGTCCATACGGCCGATACGGCCTTACTTCGTATAGATCTCCACTAACTTCTTATTTCTGCGGTTTTACGCGCCAAAACCTGCTCTGCTTATGAGGCACGCCGTAGTGGAGGACTCCGGAATAATTCTGACCACCTGGGGTTCTTTAACGTGCACTACAACGCAAGCACACGGGCGTTCTTGCATTTCGCCTCCGTCGAAATTCGGCCGGGATTCGATCCCGTGATCTCGTGCTCAGCAGCGCAGCGCCTTAGCCGACTGAGCCGCCGTGGCGGTTGTCCACTAACTTGCTAGCGTAATCGATGCTTCGCCTTACGGGAGAAACTGCGACTTTCTATTTAGCCTGTATTTGACTACTAGTATACTGCTGTGAATCTACACTTTACTTTCCAAGGATAGCCGTGTTTTGTCCGTCATTACTTGGTAATGTCTGTCGTACGCGATCCACATATATTTAATCTTCAGCAAAGTTCCGTCGCGTAGATGTAGGGCAACGGGAAGTACAGCTATAGCAGGCGCAGCGTAGACAAAAATGTGTCAAGCAGCAGCGAAGTGTCACAAAAGCACCACGTGCCTTAGCAGTGAGCGACGAAAATTTCCAATTTGCCGGTACTAACTCGAGTTTCCAGACCCCCGCATCACTTATCTTCACGGCTGTTAAGGCGTATACCGCCGAAGTAGAAGACTTATCTTATAGGCATGATGTACGTAAAGTTCGAAATGGCGCCCTAATATATGGCAGTTTAGTGTTGATTCCCTCAAGTCGCTGTATGTATTTCGTGCTTATGTCTGCCCTGTAATCTTCTTGCAGCTGCGCGAAATATTTGTTTCTCGAAGTGCTATCTATTCCTTAAAGCTTTTCTATCAGTGTATTTCCTGCTCGTTCTCTCTTTTGACGTTAAAATACCTTATCATCGCAAACATTACGCGGAATTGTTTGGTTAAGTTTGTCATCCTTCATGTACTTACTGCTGCGTTTTACTTCCTATGTGTGCTGAACGGCCGGCCAGGCACATTTTATTATTGTTTTTATTATGTCTTGTTCTAGCTATTTGTGCGCGATTGTCACGTGATATTTTTTCGACACCAGCAAAGTTGAACGTGCTAGCGATGACAAAACAAGCCCTAACGTTAACATTCTGAAACTGAATAATTTGCTTTCAACAACGCACTCTTGATGCCCGGGGTATCCCGTATAAGTCTGCAGAAGTTTTTGGCGGAAAGGTGTAGCCGTTAGTTTTAAACTTCAATATACTGCTTAAAGAAGTTTTCTTAAGGCTTTGAAAGGAGCATTTAGGAAAGTTCTCACGCCCCCCTGACATGTTTTCAGTATGTCTTCGCGTAAGGTACACTTCACCACTATATGGCGACATTTTCATTCACGCAGTACCTCGCAATCGGCAGATGTTTAGTTCTTCCGAAAACCTCGAAAACAGATGCGGATAACATTATTGCTTATTTTAACGCGATGGCGTTATGGGCAAGGTCGTTATGGGCCCCGTGTCGCTAAAAAGCCGGCGTCGGCGTTAAGCCATCGGCGTCCTGGTGGAAATAATCATGCCAAACCACATCATCCCGAACCACCCCGACCACACAGGCCCTCTGTGTGGCGCTAGGCGTTAATGAAGAAAAATTGAATTGCTCAAAGCAAAATCGCCAGAAAAATCGCAAAGTACGACTTAACCACGACCTACAGGCGTGATAGCGTCAGATTATGATTTGAATATACGAGAAAAAAGCCTGATAAGCAGCCAGGGATCTTTGAATGCTATCGCGTTCCACTCTTGAAGGCGAAGCTTAAGCGTCCTCCAATTCCCCAACAAAATAATAAGCAAATGTCCTAGACCCTTCAAATTTTGATATAAGACGGCTTGAATTGCTCCTGTAAAAATGTTTTCCCAGCAATGCATCTGTGTTTAAAAGTGAAGCCAACATTAAGGGGATCAGTATAAGCTTGTTCTTTGTAAGCTGGCTTTCCCACGTTGTGCGTTGCAGTGAAGCCTACTCATAAAGACAAATGTGATGTGAACGAAGCCCGATAACGCTGTCACGTTCCACTCTTAAAGGCGAAGCTTAAGCTTACTCCAATTTTTCTACAGCACTTCCAGAACATATGACACTTTGCTATTTGTTGCTGTATTTTCTAAAGTGCAATATAATCTTCGTAAGTTTCCGTTTGTAAGGTCTACAGATTTCCAAAACGCGATGTAATACAGGCCGCAGAGCTTCTGCGGGCAAGTAACGTGAATTTCGTATTTTCCCCACGCCCTTTTAGCATTTTCAACACATTGCCAATTACATGCCCAGTCTTCCCGTAAATATTGCGCTTGGCACATGTGTTGTCTGGCCAACATTCCACATACATTTGGAGTAGCCACTTATTACTGCATTTTATCATCTTCCTAGCTTCAATGTGAAAAGCTCAGCGAGGGAAATTTTGCAGACTTCTTCGCACAAGAAAGAGACCAAATATGCTAATACAGGGGGGATGCCTTTTTAGTCAAATAATGAAAACTTTGCCATCATTTTCATGTGAGTAATCGATTTTTTCTACTGAGCAACTCCAGAGACAGTTTTAAAAAGGTATTTTTATTTAGCATATGTATTTACTAGTTCATTATATAAAATACATCAATAACCGTCATGATGGTTTAGCGGCTAAGATGTCGCGCTGCTAATCACGAGGTCGCGGGATCGAATGCCAGTCGTGGTGACCGCATTTCGATGGGGGCAAAATGCAAAAAAAAAAAGAAATTGTAGCACTTACCCTGCCGAGATACTGGAGTAAGCGAAGCTTGTCGTGTCTTTCTTCGGTGTTTCTCGGAACAAATTGCACTGGCGAGTACCACGTTGTGCTCGAACCACGACCGATCATACACACTGCAGCTGGCTCCGAAGTTCCGGCTGAGAAACTCGCGCTGAAACCTGTCCGTTGCACCGGGGAAGTTGGCGCTACCTTACCGATGCGTGCAACACCGTTGTCGGATTCCTGGAGGGCTAGACGACGCTGACATGTGGCCTCAACATCGCGCTCCCTCAACTCGGGGTCCGCGGCTCTTCGATGAAGTTTCGCCTGGGCTTCGAAAGCCCTCACGCTAGAATCGGCACGTCGACGACGAGTCCTTTCCTGAGTGCGTTCATTCTGGATGGATTTCCATAAAATCGCTTCAAAACTAAATCGGTTTACCCCCCTAAGCAATGATTCATACCCCCGTAAACGCCGCCTCTCCATTACGACGACAGAAGAGAAGTTAAATTCTATGCTGGAATGATTAGCGGCAACGCAGCCAGCTGTATAAGCAGACGACGACGACGAACGCGGGAGCAGTGGCGCGATCGCGTGCCGAGCACGAGCAAGTGCCGACAACCTGTGCATATAAAACCCCGCTTTTAAGGGAGAGTGTAATGAACAGATGCGTTCCGGAGTGCTGTGACGCTATGCAGGTTTGTGTCGCGGTTCTGCAGATAGATCTCGAAAAAGCATTAGACTGTGTATCGCATGATGTTTTGTTAGCTATATAGGAATACATCAATGTCGGCACGGCTATTAGACAAGGCGTACCAGAACTGCTCCACACAGTTAACTGTGAACAAGAAGATAGGAAAGTCAATTAGTGTGCAACGTTCTGTACGCCAAGGTTGCCCTCTCAGACCTCTTCTCTTCTGTGTGTATATTGAAACACTGTGTGCTCTATATTGCAGAATGATGTCATTCAAGGTTTTCGCCTGCATGCATCAGAAGTTAAACTCTTGGCGTATGCAGACGACGTAGCTCTTCTCTGTGACAACAAAGAAATTGTTATTGAAGCAGTTAAAGTGGTTAAACAATTTAGTGACATCTTTGGAAGTCGTGTCAATTGGGGAAAGTGCTTGGGTTTTGGCACGGAGAGTGGCTTTCGACCACAGACGCTTTTGCCAACATTAGGTGGGAAACTACTCCGGATTTTATTGTTACCACAAACAGTATTCCCCGAACGCTTACGGGTTTTTTTAAGGAGGTTGTCTCCACTGGGCGCTATCTAAGCGTACGTTTTTTTTTTTAAATTATCTGAGTTCTATCCAAAGAAAAAAGCTGTCTAGGGATCTGTGCGACACTGAATTTTCTGTTCCTTTATATAGATCCCTTTACAGAGGTAGCCAGGGCCAGAATGTACTAAAAAGGGTAAAGTGTATGCTAATTCCACCAGGGGTGAAAACATTTTTTTTCCAAGTTCATACAGCAACGCTTTCAGTAAAGACAGTTTTGAAAGACAAGGGTTTTTTTGTACCGTGGGGAACACATTGCTTAATCTGTACTCAACCCGAGACAATTGACCACGTTTTCCTACATTGTTGGGAGGGAGTGTTCTTTTGGGATGTTTTACAAAGGACAGTTAAAAAAGAATTCCCTCTAGATCCCCACGGTATCAGATATCTTGCGATAGAAAACGACGATGGGCTTCCTTTTGATCTGGTAATGCTCGTGGGCCTTCACAGCCTCTGGCGCGCCAGAATGGCTGGCTATTACTGTGACCCAGACGCCCGACCTGCGCAAATGTACTTCAGAGAGAGTATAAATGCCTTTCTGGAGGTGCAGAAAGCGCATGAATGCCACCCGGAATGGTTGTCGAGGTTAGACTCCTTGAGAACATTAAGATAATTTTGATGTGATTGGAATCATGCTGGTTGGTGAATGTTACATATGCTTTTCACGTGCTAGTTCTTTGAAGTCTGGTGTTGATAATTGAGTGAAATTGACACATGAGACAACAAAGAAAAAAAAGACAGTGACTGAATCGGTTAGCGTGGTGGTCTCGCAACCCGGAAGTCGGTGGTTCGAATCCGAAGCCCGACGAGCATTTTTTTTTTAATTTCGCGCTGCTTGAGAGAGAGCTTTTTTCGGTCACACCTTGTGTTGTGCGTGACACCCACTGACGAGGAACGACATCGCGGGCCCCTAAAGTGCTCCACACCTAAAACACCGGTGTCCCGTGCATTTGGGGCATGTAAAACTCCAGAATTCAAAAGCCCTCATGCTATTGAATATTCAATATATTTGGTATTATCTTTTATAATATGCAATGACACGCTCTGTCTGAACGCTTAACGTATTTTTATTTTGAATCTTCAGGTGTTTATCGTTTGACGTTCCCAAAAAGTTCCTACCCCCATTCAAGAACAAATGTGTTTTGGTGCCAAGTGGAAAGTACAACACTCTCATATGTTGGTTCTCCAGCTATGTATTACGACAGAACAGGTAAGCGTTCCTTAAAACCAGGGTCCTTTGGCCCTCTTCTAGCGTGTGTGTGTGTGGTGGAGGGGGCTTAATTGCTAGGGGAGAGCGATGCATGCGTTTGTTTGAGAATGATATTTTGGATGTCCTAAAGATTAACCAAGCCCTGATGCTTAGATCTGCTGATCTGAAGAGGGCCGCCGTGATCACCCGGCCATAGCCGTATACACACACAGCAGAAGTTAGCTGCATGAAAGCCAACTCAAAACAAAACTGCGTGTTTCAGCCTTATAAGTTAATCACAACCATTAGAAAAGCAAAAAAAATTAATTATTGTACATAAGGCCCACTACGTAAGCACATTACATAGCCACATCTTTGTTTTGTTTTTTGTTTTTTTTTATTCGCCCAGGACCAGCCTACGAACGCCTCAAATCCGGTTTGTATATAACTACTCTTTTTAGGCAGGAAACTTTCGCGTCATATACAGGGTGCTTCACCTAAGTGGGGCCAAACTATTTAAAAAATTTCGAGGTAGCTTGCACTAGTGGCACAAGGCTAAAGACACAGTGGAGCTGATCTGTTCCTAGCTGGTCCTGGCTATACGAAATAATACTAAGTTACACGAAGTGTATAAGCATTTTCTCGTGGTCCGTGGCATCGGGGAACGCCTCGCAAAGTACTTCCAGTCCGAGCACACGTAGGGGAAGTGTGGCGAAAGCTATGCACAGTGTACGAGCAGTGACAGGATGACATGACGGCGCATGCACAGGAGTGCGCAGCTGGTGGGAGCTCGGCCGAGCCGCCGCCAGAGGCGCCTGCTGCAGTCACGGACACCGCGAGCGTTCGGCGCTAATGCGCGGAAACTTCGAAGCGCGGATGCGGTCGGTTGCGCGTTGCCTCGTTGGTGCTGCTACAATTTCTCTCTCTCTCTCGCGCTCTCATTTTCCCTTTCTCTCTCCCAAGCATAGCGCACGACGCGTGCACTCTCTCTCGCTCTCATTTTCTCTTTCTCCCGAGCATAGCGCGCGAGGTGGTTGCTAGGCAACGCAGTGGTAGGCGGCACACATTGCGGCTGGCTTAAACAGCTCCGCGGTTAAAATAGCAAATGTCACGTAGCTGGGCACAACCAAGGTAATGTTGTTTGCCCTCGGTTGGAGATACGCAGATTATTTTATTGCGACAACAATTATATGAGCACTCCAAGCGCATTTCTGCCATCACCATCATCGTCGGCGTCGCCGTGAGGTTCCGTATAAAGTCCAACGACGATAAAGCGCGTCAGGGGAGCCGATGATCGCGGCTCAATCTGGAGCGCGCGAGGAAGGAAGGCGGCCAGCAAACACGCAGTCTTCCGTCGCGCGAAAGGCCGTGGGGGAATGGAAGGAAAGAAGGGGGGGGGGGTCGGCGTTGTGCTCCGGCACCAATTGCGTATTTCGCGACCGGGCGCAAGGGAACTGGCGATCGCGGCTCAATCTCGAGCGCGAAAGGGGGGAATCGGGGCGGAAGTGCGGGAGGGAGGGGGTGCAGCTTCTACTCCGCTAGGAACTGCTAGCAACTGCTTACTTAGCGCCGTCGCCACATCGTATCATGAAAATGATCATAGCGCGCACATACATTTTTTGCGCGCTGTCTGCTCGCCGCTCAGTTTCTTTAAAGCGATTACGCAGCATGAATGTCACTTCGCTCGCTGCTGCAGTCGCGCTTACTCACGCCAGCGTTTTGACAGAGAGTGTCCGCGGTCATCGAGTGTAATGAGTTCATTTTTACTTGTGCGCACTGACACCATGACTGTTAATTCAGTTAGAAAGCGAATCTTTCCAAGTGTATACGGCTGATATAACTACTCTCCTTAGTAAGAATTACCTATCTACTAATTGGGTATGTCAATCGATGCCTTGCCTTTTGGGCGAAACTGCGACATTTTTCTTTACATTACGCCTGTTATGTATGACTCTCAAATAATTATGCAACGTCTCAAATATTATAATGAGGTGAAAATTGTCAAAGAGAAAATTGTCAAGCAACACAAAAATTTCGCGATACAGTGCCTGTTGCGTGCTAGAAATAGTGTTTTTCCGAGGATGAAATGAGCACGCGAATACACGCAATATTGCCGGGCCACTGGCTACTCGAGGTACTTTGCCTGTGTTCGCGGGCTTCTTTCCCGCTCGGAAAAACACTTTTATGCAGCACCTATTGAGCAACATAAATCTGTATGGGGAGTTTTTCATGTTGCTCTACAATTTTCTCATTCACACCCTTCATCTAATGACAATATTTAAAAATTGATTAACTAATTAGGACTAAATATCTAATTAGGCGGATTGCAAAAAATAATCGGGGTACCTCCAAACGATGGCAAGCAAAATTACCTTAGTTCTGTCTATCTACGTAGCATTTGCATAGTTTTAAAGTTCGGCCCACTTTAAGTGAAACACCCTGTACACGCATTAACGAACGCATAGCGTTTCCTGATGTTAGGTCACAATGATGCAACCTTAAAGAAATATAAATATCCCATTTAATCGTAACCTGCTAATTTAAAGCTCTGAGTCAGTTTGAGCTGTGTATCTAGACCCACTATACCTTCGAAGTTACGCTCAAAGAAAATCCCAAAGGTGGAGCGCACACGAACCATCAGGGTGTAGCGAAATTGCAGTCACAAAATACCTCGCCTGCACCTGTGGTCGTTTAGCTGTGCTTTCGCGTCACTACTTCACATCCGCGCTTGTTTCCGTTTGTCTCGTGCATAGACGCGTGGCTCTGCGATTGCTCAAGGTTGTACAGAGGTCAACACACTTCTCTAGAACGCGCGAACCACGTGCTGATTACTGCGTTGACCATATCTTCCGATGACAAGTGGCACAAAATTGTCTGGATGTGAGCTTGCATGACTACATTTAGAGTTTCCATTGATTTATCTCAACCGGGTGGTCGGTTCATGCTTTGGTGGATGTTATGGCCCTCAGGAGCACATTCTAGACAAGTGCGTTGGCCTCCGCACTGCGCTTATCCACCTTGAGCAAAAGGTGACGTGGGTAAATAACTGTGAAGACCTAACCACACCAGCAGGCAGCGGAAAGAATTGGTGTTCGAATGATACGATCACTACAGAACATATGGTACAAGGAGCTACATTTGCTCAGTGAAGCTAATTAACAGCACGACACCGATTGGAACGCTGCGCCATTTTCATCATAAGTTTTCATTCACCGTAGTAACCACCTACGACGCGGATGTGCATGTGAAACAAGCTACGCCCGAAAAGAAATGGGGGGGGGGGGGGGGGGGGGGTCTTCTTCAGTCCCCGTCATGTCGTCTTACAGTGATGACTCGGGACTATTGCCCTTCACCGTGCACCCGCGGCTCTTCCCAAAAGTTCAACCACTTCGATCAAGCAAAGGAGGGTGGTTTGCACAACTCGACGGCAATTCTCCTTTGATGGAACGGACATCTGCTTGATGCCGTACGGTAGACCTCGCGTTGCGTGTCTCCTCACGTCTAGGCTTGTAAGACATGATCGTCTTTCTAATAAAGTAAAGAAAAAATAAAGAAAGAAAGAAAACAGAACACGCTGCAAGGACATTCCCAGGAGCGCCTCTGGCATAGCCCCTCCCCTAGCTATTTTTCTTTGGGGAATCCAAATAAATTATTATATAAATAAATAAATAAGGCCCCGTACTTTTGAGTTTCTATGTTACTAGTGATCAAGGCAAACTTGTGGAGTCACCTGTGTACGTCAAATTGTTTTTAGATGATTGTATTCTAGTACCATTTGATCTGCCTCCGATAAGCTTTTTCTGGAAGCAGCTTTTCATAGATTGACTGAATTGGGTAACGAATGAAACGTGCTTAATAATTATGACAATACATTGCACATGTGTACTACCAACAAATCACGAAGGCTAGAATAATTTGACAGGGTATATAACAATCAAATTATAAATTTAGAAAGTTTGAAGTACTTGGGAATCAGTCCGGGATGCCTCTCATTGACAACGTAACCTCTTCAGCCCGTAATAAAGCTGTGATTTCTAAAATTTGTATTCAGAGACTCTGTACGTTTGTTACGCTTAATCGCTAATAAAACATACATTAAACCTTTGCTTGCATGTTCTAGTGCCGTTCGGGATTCGCACACCGCTGTAGGTACCGAAAGAGTAGAAAGTTTTCTAAGCTCAGCTGCTCGCTCTGTTTATAAATGCTGTAAACGACGCGATTGCCCAAGTAGTATGCTGCGAACAAACTTACAACCACTAACAGAAGGAAGAAATACCGCCAGACAAAATTATTTTCGCCAACTTTACATCCGAAAGCTTCGAAAACAACCGAACGACTATATGACCAAATACGCCAATCACAGTTTCCCACCACAAACACAGCCAGTGAAATAGACCAATATTTGCACCGAACTAACTCTATTAAATATTCAATTCTACCGGGAAAAATAAGTGATTAGAATGCCTGACCAGGAAATTTCTATTGCTAGCAACCACCCGCGTGATATAATTTGTTTACTGTACCATTAGTGCTTTTTGCCACCCGATGTGGATTTTTCTGTGTTAACTTTTTATTGTATCTACTCACGTTGTAGCTCACCCCTGCTTGGACATATGTCCGCAGTATTGGGAAAATAATGATAATAACAATAATTAAAAAGAAAAAGCTACCGGGCTTATTAGTCATATGCTTGCTTGTGCAGGAGGACCACATTTTCTGCCGTTGAACTACACAGTAACGGCAAGCCTAAACGAATTGGTGGCCCTTCAAGTACAGGCAGTACCTGGCGATTACGAAGAGGCTCGCGTGTCCTCCTGGACTAGAGTGGATGCACGCGGAAACGCCACTGACAAACTTTCAAGCACAGGTACAGCCTCCTCCATCTGGATGGCACAAAGAGCTGGCTTGCAACACAACGGTGTCTACGTGGCGAATGGCATGAACACCAGATCACCCGGCAAAAACAGAGCCGTCTTCCGAGTCATCGTGCGCAGTAAGTGTTACAAGTTACCGCCACGTCGGTCGGCTCCCAATGAACAGCGTGTAGTTATACCGCACGAACCAGTTTCGTGAAGTTGTCTGCTATGCTGTAGCGAATTTCTCCGTTGAAGAAACATGAACCATTCTCAGGGAAGCAGACGCGGTACGCTCTAAGACAGGGCCAAAACTACAGAGCACATATTTTATAATATTCAAATATGCAAGTTTGGAAGATTGAGTGCTGAGTGTGGCGTGCCGTCTTCCCTGATGTTAACTTGAAGTAAGCAGAGTGCTTCATTCTGACTAAACCTAATCGACACAACAGTAATATCCAGGACAGGATTGTTTATACTGTATTAACCTTTTATGGGCAAGTGTTGCTTGCAGGCAACATACTGAGTTTGTTTTCTTAGTTTCGGTATTGAGCACAGTGTTTTCGGCTGAATGTCTTTGATCAACACTGAATGACAGGCAACAAGCGCCATTTGTTGGTTTAGAGCAAAAAACACAGAAGGTGGAAGAAGTTTGGCACGTGTCTGACGTTATTTTAAAGCACGGTCAGAGGAGTCGCGCCGACGCAACACCTCCAGCCACAGTGGCGTCCCACACATAATTTGAGGAAAATAAGATGCAAAACTATGCGGTTCCCATATAAGGAGAGCTGTCTGTATAAGTTCCAAATGAAGTCATAGGTGGCTTGGGTTCAAGCCCACTTCGAGTTTTCTGACTCGTGTTACTCCCTATTACTGAAATAGTTTCAGAAAAATATGTATTTTTTGTTGATTATGCATATTCTATATATAATTTTTTGCACTTAGGAAGAAAATAAACCATTTTTTTTCATGCATTTATTTCTCTTGTACCCAAAGGGGGTTAAGGAAGAGATATATATCTCCAAGAAATCTTCGTTTATGACCTCGTGCTTGAGGATATCCCATAGCAATACCCTGTTTACGTTGTTATAAGCTTGCTTAATATCTAGGAATGCTGACCATAAAGGTGTATTTTGTGCTATTAAAATCTTTATGCAATGCGTTAGTGCAAATATATTATTTCCTAAGCGTCTGCGTCGTCTGAAGCAATTCTGTAGAACCTCCTGTACATGGTTTTTCTCCACCCATTCCAGTTTATTCATACCTACAACTCATAATAGCACCGTCTAGGAGTGAGACAAAGGCCACCAGAAACAAAGAATGATATAAACAATGCAAACATACACCGACTGTTTTTTTTTAACAGCCGTTTCAGCGACATGTGCTAAAAAGACACGGGTATAACAATCGTCTCCAATCCTTTTATTGTGGAACTTCTTTATAATTTCTCTGCTAATTCTGCGCCTGCATTTTCATAAAATGCGGGTGTCCGTGAATACCGGACTGCGTCTCAAACAACGGCAGTGCTCCAACAAGTGGTCTCTCAAGAATCGATTAGCTCTGTAGCACACGCTCGCGAATGAGTGATAGGAAAAACCAGCCAGCTTACGATTGCATGATTTAAATAAGTTATTGTTTTCGTGGCACCGGGGATTTAAACCATGTTTCAATCCCCGAATGTAGTGACCTACTCTGTTGGCCATAAAATAACATGTAAAACCAGCCCGAAAAGCGCCCCTGCGAAGGCTGATGCCAGCTTGCTTCGGGTACTTCACCGAAACACGTTCAAGCCCACCTAAGGATACACCCATAGCAGTCTCGGGCACTGCCGCCAGAGGGCGAACAAATGCCAAAAGCCATGTGGTCAGGCGGAAGAGAAAGAGAGGGTCTTCCACGGGTGAGGAAGGTTCATTGCTGGAGACTGCAAACGCGATCGACATGGTTGGCGCAGAATGCGGGGTAATAAGAGTTGTTCGCTGAAAACCTGGATAGATCGGGAAAAGAAAGGCGCGCAGGCTTTAGGTAAAGAAAAGTACCGTGAAAATTAATTTCCTTTTCCAGCTTGCGCCCACGGCATCTACGGTCCCGACTGCAATTTCGTGTGCCCGGAATGCCAAAATGGCGGCGTCTGCCACGACATCACCGGCCAGTGCATCTGCCCACCTGGTTTCAGAGGACAGCTTTGCGAGGCAAGTGAGTACACGGCTTCTTATGGTGGACGACTGAGAAACAAAATACGCTCCAAATGCACATTTTGCTCACGTGCGGCATTACGCTACTGGGGTTATTTCAGTGACTCTGCACTGGTGTCATGGCAAACGATGCATTGTGGTGAAAATGGAAAACCATGCAACTGCACAACTCTTTCTCGCGAGTGAGCCTTCGTGTATAAAGTACCGAGACTATGGAGACTGCGCATACCAGTAGCTCTTCAGTAGACACGTCGAAAAAAAATTACTCGAGTATTCAAGCTCATTACGGTCTGGGCCTTTGTGTTCGCCATTTGCTGCGTTACTTTAAGCGAGCTGCGGGAGCACCATTGCTTTCGGATCGCATATGCTGCGGAGTACCTGCGTGACTCGCAACATTAAAATCTTGCTGAAATATCCACTTTTAAACCCTAGTAGAGCTTTTTCAATATATGTATTGTTTGAAGTCAGTCATGGTAACAGACGAAGTCTGGAGAAAGATTGACATTTCGCAACCGCATACGGGTTCCTTGTTCACGCTGTAGGACACGCTAACTTTGTTACTTACGTACACAACACATGTTGTAATGAGCATGCGTAAACGGATGGCATACTTTCTGCTGTCCGGTTAATCATAGCTGGTGTTCAATGAATAAACAGTGATTCCAGCAGCCGTCGGGTTGATACGTTCTTTTCGTTTGCCACAAAGCGGCGTTGTCTCTATCAATCTTGTGAGTCTGCTTCTGTGCATGCTAGGCATGCGGTGTATTTATGCGATGGGTCATGACGGACGTTTGACCTAATGGTCGATTGTCAAAGTAAAGAAAAAAAAATGTCGCGATAGCCTTTAAGGACGCGGCAGAGAGTTTCCGCTTGAGCAGGTGTAAGGTCAGAGGAAACCATCGTCGCAATGTCGACGCCACTCATTCTGCCCTCATTAACTGTTCAGCTGGCTCGCTTCCCCTTGACGTGCCTCTTCTTGCCGACCCTATGGACCCGCCTCAAAGTCGTTTAAGCTGCGTGTATTTTATTCGCCTTCTGCCTAAATCTGTGACACACGTCGTCTTCCTCCTCTTCAGTGCAGCCCTACGGTGGCGGCTGTTCCGTATCTTTATATACTGCACGTTAATTTTGAATTCCATTTCACAGGGACTTTCTTCTTACGAGATTTTTTGTTATCAAGCGATATAGGTTCAGACCTGCTGAATATCTCAAAAAACTTGTCTCGCTGTTTCAAATGTGTGCGCATGCCACGCACCTTTTACCAAGCTATTCAGCTAGTGCTAAGCTAATAATGCTGGCACCGGTTGCCTCGATACCTTCGCTGTGTAGAAGTAAAGCAGCCTATTGGGCATCAGGCTCGAACCCTTCGTTATTGACTTCTTTCCTGCTGCGGCAGTAGTACTGTTCTTACTCTCTATTTTTTCAGCCTGCGGTGACGACTATTTCGGTCGAGACTGTGCACGTCGTTGTTCGGACACAAATCGTGACAAGAAGGACGCGACGTGCAGAGGAATACTGATGTGCCTACCGGACCCTTACGGCTGCTCCTGTGGGACAGGATTCTATGGCCCCTTCTGCAACCAGAGTGAGTATGCAAACTCGTTGGCAGAAGTTAGACGCATACACCATACATTTATTGCTACTGAGCAGGCACTGTAGCTTATGTCAGCACATTATTGTGCAATGAAGTGAGAAATATACCCTAGTTGCTGAAGGCAGGGCATTCTATAGGGCACATGCAAGTACTACATGACGTCTAAGTATTGGTTATACGAGATGCAAACACATTTCGGATATATATGTGCTTCAGTTACATTTCTGTACAAGGTATTATCACCATATAAAGTGGTATTTGCTATTTAGAAAAAGAAAGTAACTCTCCAAGTTAACGTAACTTGTTCTTCGCTATCAAACGTGTTTGTCTAATTTTGCGTTTTGCGTTCAAATGAAAATAACCCTATCGAATAAAGATTACATGATTTCATAAATTCATTCAATCGATATGCTTACGCCACATACATCTTTCTTACTTTGTATTTTATGAACTGTGCTACGCAACAGAGCTATCAAAAGGAACGCCTTTAAAGAATAAACGTATCACAGTAAAGGAACAATCCGGCCCAAGCCGTTTCGGTCCTACTAAATATTTCTGGTGCACATAAACGGTCGCATTTCCGAAGCCCGTCCCGCACTGAACCTCATTGCTCATTGATTCTGGCAACTTTTGCGGTCACTTGACAATTGAGTAGGCCTCAATTGGGAATACATTGGATTCAGGTTAGTAAATGGCCAGGCGTTTTCGCCATATGCCGTAGCATCAATATGGTATTGAAGTGCGCACCGTTATGATTATGATTGTTGGAGTTTAGTGGCGCAAGGGCCAGGTATGGCCAAAGAGCGCCATGGCAGTATTAGTTCGCAGTGAAGTGATGAATTGAGAGAAGTAGATGTGACGTGGCTGTAAAGGGGCCTAAATTAATCGCTGTAAAGTGCGCAAAATCTACATGGAATAAGATAATGGCAATGACTAGTGACGTGTACTATGAAGGTAAAAGATGCGTTGCTAAGCAATGATATGATATACAAGATATGTCAGATATAAAAATTGTCAAAAAACACCACTGCCTAAACACCGTGATCTGTGCACCGTGATCATTTCCTGTTTGCTTCCGCATAGCACCCGTTGCGTTGTTCTGCCTAGCATTTTTGGCAGAAAACCTTGCTGCACAGCCACATTGCCAAAGCTATAGACATAGGGGGCTAGCAAGTGACGCCTATTTTTCTTGGAGAGTCTCGTGCACAGTTCTACAAAGCCCAACCGCGCACATCCAGGAGCGGTGCATTGTTTGATACGTAAGCATATTGTTTGCTTTGATTTTCTCTAAAGAACAGCGCGTATACGTTAAGGTTGCACCGTTTCTGCACTATCACCAGATACGCCCTATCAGAGTTAGGCCGCTGGTGGTGCCCACTATAGGTCATAAGGCTGAGTGCTAGCTAGCCAAATGTGTCTTGCTTGTCTAGCTTCCAAATTGATGTCACAGCGTGCAGCACTCATCAGCTTCTGCCTGCAAGCATTTAGGCTCGCTCAGAGTCCGGTAGCGACGCCTGCAGCGATGCAGTCAATGTGGCGCATGACTCATTGCCCTATGCCACCGTGGCGGCTTGCTTCGTTTCAATGGTCACTCTGTCTGCTAGGCTGATTAGTTGCTGCGCCACTTCATCTGTAAAAATGACAATGTCCACCTTCAATCGCGGGAAATCATTCGCTTGTCTTGAAGGAAGCACGTGCCTAACGTGTCTCGTCAATGCCGCTTTATTCGTTGTTTTCCAGGCCCCATGACCACTTGCGGCTCTCGCTTCTCTCTCGCGACCTTACTGCCATCTTTGAACCTTCGCGCCAACTAGCTGTCCACGTTACCGCTACAAACTCCTTACAGTACGATTCAGCTTCTTGAATAGAGTTTGATCCTTCCATGCGAGTGAGGGACATCCTCACACGCGCGAAAGAGCAATAAGTAGCATAAATTTTGCCACCGAGATGCGAATGACATTTTTCAGCTTTCAGCAACAACACTGTTCCCCTTTTTGAAGTTACCGCGAAAGCGCACGTTATTTTCTGAGAGAAAAGGCGAGAGATTGACAAAGCACAGTGTTAGCGGAGACAATGAATTTCTCTGTTTTTGAGCACTCTCTGACATTCGAATCGCAGCGAATTGGGCCGACATTTCAATGTCTTCGCAATGACATTTGCAATCACAATTATGTTCAATATACCCAGCGGTTGGGTCAGTATAAGAATTATATCTGCTGCTTTTCATTCGCACATTCGACAAGTGTGTTCCATACGGTAGAGTTAGCATGATATTTGAGTGAACATTCTCGCATCTTGTGCAACATCTTTCTTCGCAGCATGTCCGCCGCATCAATACGGAGCCGACTGCAAGCAGCGGCGCATATGCTTCTGCGAAACGAAGGAGTACTGTGACAGTCTACACAGGCCAATGTCTGCAGGACCGTGGCCGGTGTCGCCCGGGCTGGAAAAATTCGCCTTTTTGCGACCAAAGTGAGACTCCTACGCTGCACGTGATACTTAGTAGCGCAATACTCGAAATAAAAGACAACAGTGAAAGACGAGAGGAAAGGAAAGACGAGCGCTCCTTTCCTCTCGTCTTTCACTGTTGTCTTTTATTTCGAGTATTGCACTCTACTAAGTATCATGTTCAGTAAACACCAACTCGCCCAAGAAGAAGTTATTTTGTCCTACGCTGCATTTCGTCAATATGAATTGCAGAGTAAACGTGTTATTGATTCTCGTCATAAACAGCTTAGTATGCGCGCTGTACGGATATTCTCAATTTAGTCCCTTAAAACGATAAAGGCTCGGTACCTCCAACAACGAAAAGCCGGAATAGCAAAACCGAACTAATAGCAATTGCTGTAGCCTTCGAAGGCAATTACTCGTATACCACGAGCCTGTGGCGTGGTCCCCACTGGAGTTTCGTTAGGAAAAGCATGAAATCTGCCAGTACCGGCAATGTCAATGCTTTCCAGAATAAAAATTTTGCGCATAGCTTTCTTCTGCGCTTCACTCATTTAGGCCCACCGCGGTAGCTTATTGTCTATGACGTTGCACATGCCGAGCTCGAGGTCATCATCGGGATCCCGAGCGCGGCGGCCGCGTTTCGTTAAATACAAAGAATAAAAGAACGCTCCTGTATTTAGATTTAGGTGCACGTTAAAGAACCACGGGTTGTCAGAATTCTTCCTGAGTCTCGCATTACGGTGTGCTTCTTAATCAGATCGTGGTTGGGGCACGTAAAACCACATAATCTCTTTTTAATTCGTGAGGCTACCCACACGTTTGTTCCCGCCCAAGTTTTCGAATAATTTGATATGTGTATAAGTTTAGCCCTGTAAATGGGAAGCTTCAGTGTCTGTTACTTTGTGTGGTAGTGAATACCAAAGATACAATCCTTTCGCATACCCTCATTTTTCTTTTGCTCGTTGCATAGCGAATGCCAATAATTTAGGCATCTTGATGACATGAGATAGAATACGTGGATTTATTGCTCAGTTGTCTGAAATGTGTGATGGCACAAAAAATGATGGGCGTAACGTTAATAGACAGAAAGAGAATGGTATGGATTAGAGAACAACCGGGGGTAGCTGATATTCTAGTTGACAATAAGAGGGAGAAATGGAGTTGCGCTGGACATTTATTGCGCAACACATATGGAACCAGCGATCTATTAGAGTTACGCAATTGCTGCCAAGCGAAGGGAAGAACGGAAAAGAACTAGGCGGTGTGATATAATAGCTAATTTGCTGTCAAAAGATTGGCGCCAGCTGGTACAAAACAAAAGTAGTCGTGAGGGAGAGACCTTCGTTGGAAGAGGCCCTTGTCCTGGAATAGACATAAATGGGATAATGATTATGATAATGATGATGCCGGCTCCGAAGTTCACGTACTAGGTGCCGCCAAAGGAATAAAGAACGTTGCACGCCCACGGCCGTGGTAATTGATCGGCATGGTCCAAATCTCCCAGGCCTCTTCATGGGCACGTGAACAAAAATGAGCCACAAAAATGGATGGCAGTTCGGCCACCACGGCAGCTTAATTGGTAAAGGACCACACGCGTAATGCTGGAAGATGTTGGTGAGGCTCCCATCTGCGCCAACTTATCTTTTCGTGCACTGTAATTTGACTTAATTGCATTTACCTTATCATTTCTTCATTTCAATTAAACACAAGAATTAAGGTTCTCTATGCTTTCTTGGGCTTCATTGTTATTTCGTAGGGCTGTGCCCCAGTGAATGCCCAGCCCCTCGGGTCACCTCATTCTTCTAGGTAATTTCGTTAAACAGCGACATTATTTCTTATGTTGGAATTTATGGTCTGGTGTTGGCGATAAGCTTCTCAGAAGCACGAAATTTAGAAGTGCGTAGAACAGCTCTTCAATCCATAGTGCCCCTTGCCTATATTTCGCAATACTTTCCTGGTTGTATCTCGGCGCTTGATACAGCCGGCAGCACGATTTTGCACATCCGTATAGCAGGGCCTGTGTTTACTGGTGGATACATTTCGTTTTCTTGTTCACTACGTACTAGCTATCTTTTCTTCGGGTGGCTCGCTTCTAATCCAGGGCATCAAATGTGCATTATTCTGCGCGGAAAACAATAATTTTTCTTTCCACCTTATGCGCACCAAGGCAAATATATTTTGATCGAATTCACCTAAGCTCACGCAGACGCATCTATGTTCCTCTCAAGGAATAAAGCTTAGCGGAATACCCTCCGTGGTAGTCCAGAGGCTAATAGCGATCCAATACTGCGCTCGAGGTGGCTTGTTCGACTCCGGCCGTGGAGGCCGCATATTCAAGGGGGCGAAATGCAAAGTGTACTTAGATTTAGGTGCACGTTAAGAACCTTAGGTGGTCAGTCTCTCTCTCTCTCTCCTCCCCATCTTTCATTCCCCCTCATCCCGCTCCCATGTGTAGGGTAGCAAACCGGTTGTGCTGAACTGGTTAACCTCCCTGCCTTTCCTTCTCCACTCTTTCCTTCCTTAGGTGGTCAGAATGTGGTTCAGAATGTGGTCAGAATGTGGTGGTCAGGTGGTCCCTTACTACGACGTGCCTGCCCCATGAACAAATCCAGGTTTCACCACGTCAAACCCCGGATTTTACTTTAATTAAACGTTTAGCTTAGATGAACTGCCAAAATAAGTACACCCACGCAAATGCGCGGCTTCTGCATTTTCACGAGCTACCACACCGGGTAGCTTTTCATGTATTCGTTATCGAAACAGCCTTGATGCGAAACTCAAGAAAATAAAAAAACACATTTTTTTTTAAACTTGAAAGCATACAAGCAGAGCGGTAGTCATCGCCACTGGAATCCTTCTATGATCAAATTTCAGGCTATCCTCTTCTGACTGATGGACCTGCTGTAGGCGTTGTAACGGACAAAGAAGCAACAGTGAAGTTTAGTGCTTGGCGCCACGGCGTAGATGCGGGTGAGGGCAAACCTCTGGAGTATTGGGTTCGGTATAAGGTAAGTTACAATTTCTAGGAGTAAGCAGGGAGGGTTTATTCAACAAAATGCATTAGAAAAACAACGCTGACATTTGTATGCGTCTTTCTATTTACTGATTGCTGTAAGATTGTCGACACTAACAAAGATCAAATGATGGCTGACGTCTTTGCATCAATATGCAAGCATCTTCTTAAAGGAATTTTAGGGGATGCAGAGTTGCCACAAGTGTTTGCGATAGCTAGTCCTGTACAGTGGCGCATGAAGTGACTGCACTGTGATCGGAATTGAACAGAGCTGTTTGTTAGGATCTACACTACGTTTAACATGTGGCGATCTTTTGCATCAATAGTACTACAAAGGGCATATATTGTAAATTAGTTGGCGCATGACATGGGTTATTGCGACGTTGTTATGTATATAAGTTTCGTTCTTTTTTATTAATTTTTGTAATAAAATAAAGTGGAGTCTCAAGTGCTCTACCTCTATGTCTTTAAAGAGAAGAATATATAACACAACATAAGTATATTGTTTGGTAAATCTGAAGTTATGATGTGGAGCTTTGCAGATATAGTCCACTTGATGTTTCGAAACGAGCCTTGTTGTGTTCGATGACTGAGGACTTGCTACACAAACATCAATACAGGCCGAAAACGAAACTTGGAGCACCAAGACCATCAAGGCGGTGGGCACACAGAAGACGTACGCCACAGTGGTGAAAGGACTCCGCAGTGGCACCTACTATGATCTCCATGTCTTGGTCATTGATCAAGACAAAAATTTCAGGGAATACGGCGCAAATGTCACCCGATTCCGAACCGCTTGTGGAAGTAAGTGGATCCGTGTGTCGTTGAAGTTACACTAATTGTAAAACGATTTGCTTATGTTTCAGAACCCAAGCTACCTCCCCAGAACGTGGACATAAACAACCGCAGCACAAGTGTCATCATCGTCAGATGGACGGTAAACACCTTTAATCGGCTCTTAAACTCAGTATATGGTCTCATTCTTCAGTGTGTATGAAGTGTATAAGTGCAATGACTGTTGGCCGCCTCAGAAAGAGCTTACCGATACGGTACGCGCGCATTATCAAATTTGATAACCCGTCTGACACTTGGGTTATCAAATTAAATTTTATAAAGCGCAGCGTAGGGATCGTTCTAACTCAGGAAATAAACTAAAACGTTCTGAAATAGCAGACGTAAAATAAAAGAAAAATTGGAGGATGCTTAAGCTTCGCCTTTAAGATTGGAACGCGATAGCATTCAAAGATCCCTCCTATGGTTGCCGCTGCAAAGAGGTATTTATTGATAATGAAGAAGTAAAATACAGTTGTGCTTTCTTTTCTCGCCATGCGTAGCAAAAAAATTGATTAGAAATATTATTTTCGTTCGATGAATCGAACTGTGTGTCGTTTTATTGAAAAGGTGATTTTTTCTTTCCAATTCTTTGTGGGCTCCCCCTATAGTCGCGCTTCAATCGCTGCTCCCATAACCATCCTTGCTGATGTCGGTGGCAATTTGTTGTGAGCTGGTTTTCGCCCAAAGGTTTGCGACCTATTTGGATTGACATTGGGGATAACTCTGGCGCGCGGCCCTATTATTGATATTCGGCCGCTTGTCAGGTAAATGAGTCGGGCTGAATCACTGACGTTTCACGAGATACTGATAACGTTCGTTCATCATCACATGGTTGGTCGCGCATGCCAAGGTATTTGTAGGAATGGTAGCGAAGCTACCATAGAAGCCCATACGGCCTGTAATGGCGGCTGGATGGATGGATGGATGGATAGATGCTATGAGCGTCTCCTTTCGAACGGGGTGGTGGGTTGCGCCACCAAGTTCTTGTTATTATTTGTGGCTTGTGGAGGGACGGCAGCACCATCTACATTTCACGGGGCCAACTTCACGATGGAAAACAAATTAACGTTTGCCGGTCGATGCTTGTTGCGCCAAGCCGTCTACAGCGCCAGCTCACATCAGGTCGCATATGCAGAGCACACATATGCACAAATGGACAGCGCAAATGAAACCTAAGTGAGAATATTTGGCACAAGATCGCGTCGCAATCGCACCTGAATACACCCATTTGAATTTATAGCCTTCCTTTTATTACGGCACGCGTTACACTGGTGAGCCTCAATTGAGCACTTTCTATTATTCAGAGCAATGGGTTCACCCAGGTTTTTAGCTAAGTGCCATATTCATGTGTCCTTAGCACCAAAACATATCCCTTATTTCTGTGTTAAGATGAAAACAACATTACATTGAAATATTTCACAAAAGCCACACTTTGATCTTCACTAACACAGCACGCGTGCCACCTGTATTTTTTTTCTCTGCTATTGAAGACATAGCTGCTATTGCTGCTATTGCGTCATAGCGGCATAGCTGCTATTGAAGACATTTAATGAAAATGCCGTAAAAAAATAAAGTTACTTATCAAATATTACAAGATTAATACTATATATTGTTACGAGGCATTGCATATGAGCATGAACCGCTTTACTACACGAAGAGAAAGAAGACGGGACATGTCGCGTGACATGCTGTCAGCAATTCTGCGGTAGCAGCAGAATGTAAATATTGTAATATACAATTGCGTGACAATTTTGTGGAGGTGCGGGGCACCAGAAGGAGCGCCGTACAATGGAGCTCCGCTGTGGTCGTGGAGTCGGTGTCATCACGATGGCAGACCAGACCACGACCACGCTGCCTGCGCCGGCCAGTACGACGCTTGCACCAGCCCCGACAAAAACGTCAACGATCGTCGTTACGCATCCTAAAAACCCAGAGACGTTCTGCTGTATCGATGAATTTGACGTCGAAGACAGGATTGTCGATTATGAGTGCATCAGTGAAATGAATCGCTCCGACCCAACGCTGATGCTGGAGAACGTGCTGTTTTATCTCAAACGAACGGCAACGTTTTGGTTCGAGAACCACGAGGCGGATATTGGAAGTTGGGACGCTTTCAAGGAAAAACTTAGCGCCTTGTTTGGGAAGCCCATGGGTCGAATGGCAGCCGCAACAGAAGAGATATCCATCCACGCTCAGACGTCCACTGAACCATACATATCCTACATTCAGGACGTCTTGGCTCTTTGCCGTAAAGTCGACATGGACATGCTGTAGTCGGACAAGGTTGATCACCTGCTGAAGGGAATCGCAGACGATGCGTACAACCTATTACTGTGCCGGAATTGCACGACCATCAACACAATTATTGAAGAATGCCGGCGCATTGCGAGGTGTCATTCGCTCGGCTACCGAACACCACTCCAACGTCATCATGCGAAGACGGCCTGGCCTCTATAGTCTGTAGTCGTCGCCGCCGTCGGAACTTACACGAATCGTCCGTCGGGAAATCAAAGCAATTGCTCCTGCTCTTCTCCGGCCGTTTCCCTGGTCCAGTCCATTGTGCGGGAGGAACTCGGTAACTTGGGTTTCGCCGTCTGCACCGTTACTCAGTCTCGGACAACGGACCTACACTCTAGGTCGCCGCCTCGCCCAAGATCACCGCCCCGGAACAACGGTTCTATCCACGCTCTCGTAATCCGGCTGAATGGTGGACGGCAGATGATCGGCCGATTTGTTTCCACTGCCACCGCATCAGTCACGTCGCGCACCATTGCAACAACCGTTGGGTGTCGCCATTAACCCGGATTAACACTGCTAGCCGCACCGATAACTACCGCCGTTTTCAGCCCACTCAGCCATACCAGCCATACAACAGTGATAGCTACCGCCGCTTCCAGCCTTTCGAGCCGTACAACGTCGATGCCACCCCTACGCCGCACAGCCGCTCCCTGTCGCCCCGAGGTCACCTTCCCGTTCGCCGCCAGCGCGCCGTCCGTGGTCTCCTTCGCGCCTACGATGACGTCCGACATCGCCGCTCAACCTTCAACCGGGAAACTAAGGGATGCAGCTCTTAGAGGTGACGCTGCGCGCATCTTCGACTTCCACCTCAAATCCTCTCCTCGTATTGCCGACACGACGAAACTTGATCGACTTTGACGTTGACGGCTTAACTGTTGCCGCACTCGTCAATTCTGGAGCACAAATCTCCGTGATGAATAATCAACTTCGTCGCCGCGTCAAGAAAGTACTTACCCCCGCCGCTACTGGTAGTAGTCGCGTCGCTGAGGCAAGAAGTCCCGCAGTCATCGGAATCGCATCACCATCGCCGGTCACCTTATATCTGTTGTGATTACGGTTCGCAGGCAATGCCCCAACGACGTCATTCTCGGACTCAATTTGCTGTCGGCCCATGCCACACTCATTGACTATGCAACCGGCGTCGTTCAACTTGAGCTTCCTCAACTTGCTGATCTTCCAGCTTCGCCTTCACAACGCTTATCGTGCACTCGTGTACCCGTCTATTCGTGAATTGCCGTGACAATATAATGGCATTACCTTTTATGGCTACGCATAAGAGAGTTTTGACGACATTACAGTGTTAAATACAGTAATACAATCTCGGCATATCTCAGCACGCATCCTCACGAGCAAATTTCAGAAAGCCTGCACAATTTCGTACTCATAATTATTCGAGAAGGGAAGCGAACAGCCTGTGACTTCATATTATCCTATTCTAATGACATGGTCTGTACTTTTTCAAATGTTCCCATTGGTGACGTATTGAATGAATAATTTTCATCAATTAGTGTTTTGCCTCGCCAGATGTAGTCGCACTTCAATCGCAGGACCATAATTGATGTCACTGTTCATTGGTTTGGAAGTACATGTTAGCCTTGCCTTCGCACCATGTGAATTGACCTTGCGCATGCTGTCTTAATAAGGAAGAAAACAAGCGCCTTGATTATTATTTGGTTTGAAAACATATACAAGGTGCTTTAGCGAGCACTTTGAAAAATGTTTCAAGGTTGCCTGTGGCAGATAGCGCAATTCTAGTTCATGAGCTGGTCTACACGATCAGGCAGATATTACTTGCACAAGAAATTGAAATGCATAATTGAATGAATAACAAAAATTCACTAATTATATATAACTAATTAACTTATGACCCATATTGCAATTTACAAATTCGAGCCGTGGATTTAGCAAGGCGAATCCACTTGGAATGAATCATGAGGATAATATCAGTTTCGAGATAATACATGTAATTCCCGAACTTTATGAAGAAATTCATTGTCATTCCAGGTAATTTCTTAAGAAAACGTCGTTTTATGCTTTGAAGCACAAAATTGCGCATTTTTGTGCAAATACAAGGCATTAATCTTTTCGGATGACGAAGCTGGGGTACTCACCAAAGAATGCTCATGCATTAAAAAAACAAAACGTTAAAACGCTTGCAAGCACACAGAAAATAAATGGAGTTGCATTTGTTACTGTAACTAAATTGCCTCATGGCAAGTGAAATATTTGTGTAAGATACAGAAATGTTTTTTTGTGTGTGTGTGCAATTGTTGACCAGAAAGCTCAAAAAGCAAAGTCCCATTGAGGCCCACATTGAAGTTGTTCTCTTAGCTGCTGAAAATATATTAGTAACAATTTTTTATCAGCTGCATTCAATGGAAAGATGGCAGACTCGGTTGTGGAATGGAGCATTGCTGTCTACAGCATTGTCTAAGTAAACCTCAGTAGCAAATACAGCGTCTTTCATGTCTCTACTATTTCTTCCCTAAACATTTAGCGGTAGAACCTGTGATGCATTAGTCGATATACTACGAAACCATCTTTCATAATTTATTTGCTCAACTGAGACCTTTCATTGATGTACTGCTTCACATGTTTTCAATAAAAAAATTGCACATCAATTCCGTTCTTTGCGGGGTCTGCCTTGGAGCGCCGTACTTAGAGCATCAACAAGCGCCGCAAACAATGAAAAGAGTAAACAATGTACTTGTTTTTCTCACCGTCTCACCAAACTTTTTTTTTTTCAACAGAACCCTAGTAAGGAGAGCTGGCAGTGTTGGAGCGTGAATGCAGTACTAGAAGTGAACGGCACAGCGGTGGAATTCAACCTGACCGAGTCCAGTACGACACCCGGGAACGTGTACAGTATTCCCGTGACTCCGTACACTGCTGTGGCAATCCGACTGCGCCTAAGAACCCCTGACAACAGAAACAGTTCGTGGACCAAGACGTGGAGAGTGACCTCAGCTGAGGACGGCAAGTACTGTAGTGTTTACCGCGCTGTACTACCTATAGCCACGAAGGCATTTAACTCACGCGCCAGTTAGCTACATAATTTTTTGCCCTACGAGCGTCGCCCTCAAAATCCACGTTCCAAGAACTATGAGCCACGCGTAAACGTACACTTGGCCTTCCTTGCATTCTTAATTTGTATATGGGCGTTACAAATCGTCGCATGTCGTGATAATCGTAGTCGCGCAAAATGTGTAGATTGTGCGGCCTTTTCTACTTATCGACAGGACACACCAAGTCGCGCTTCCTCTATGCTCAAATACAGCTGTATCTACACCGTCACCTGATGAGAGTGGCTTGTTGGGCTAGTTGGTACATGGTTATACTTGGAGAATGCCAGCAAACTTGGAAGTAGAAAAAATCGAGAAGAAGACATAGACAAAGTGACAGGAAGGTCTTCTCGATTTTTTCTACTTCCAAGTTTGCTGGCATTCTCCAAGTACACCGTCACCCTAGAACTAACCTGTACTGAAACCAGTAACAGAGGAAGAACTTACAACGCTGGGCTGCACACGGAGCACAACAGCCTGTAGTGCCAACTTAGGCTCAATCGGCAATTTCTCCTGCGTGAGTGTGGTTATCGCTTCAAGTGATTAATTTTGCGTTAAAATTGATATTGTCTCGGCAGCTTCTGTTCATTTTCGCGCACTGCACAGATTTATGGAGGGGGCCTTGATTGCACAATTTTCAAAGTAATTGTCATGGTTGTGATAATCCTGTATTCACTCGATCGATAGCAGGACAATAGTTCTCATCGCTCCCACTATTCTTCTCATCCATGATGGTGCCGTTCCAGGCACAACGCTATATTCTTGTGGCAGTGCTTGCGGAATTCTCTCTATTTCATTATATAAACTTCCTTGTGATTTATTGGCCTAGATAAAAGCACTCCTTCATCGGGCTAACCAGAAACACTCAATGTTGTTCTCGCGCCATGCTATTTTTTTCGTAATGTTGATTTCGAAAGCTACCATAAACTTCTTCTAGTGCTTGCCTTCAGCCATTTATTTTAAGCCGCCTTCTGTGCTGCTGAACATGATAGTGGCACCTGCAAACCCGAGGTCGCCGAGCACCGTGAACTCATGTGATTAAGCATTCTCAAACCCTAAACTATAATTTTAATTTGTTCTAGCAGACAACACCCCCCCCGGGGTGGGGTGGGGAGGCAGTGAATAATAGCTTAGGAAAAGTATCTGCTTCCTCGACTCGACGTAAATTATTGCCCGTGAATTTTAGAGAGTGCGTCCTTTAGATTCGGATCACATGCTGAGGCTTTTATTGAAGGCCTTTTATTGATGCATCCTACGAGTGAAGTTTTTGTCTATTCTGCGAAAGGGCATCCTCGTCACTCATCATATTCTGTAATTAATAAAGGCAGCCCTGCAGAGCACAATAAAACTCAAAAGCACAGTAACACATTCGTCCCAGCAGGAGAAACAGAAAACAAAACATAACCTTTCACAGCTATATGCCAAATTGAGATATTCATGCATCAAAGACAGCGAACCTGTATAACTAAAGGAACTCCTTGGGGTCTGTTTTGACACCGCCCGAAATCTAAGAGTTTGCTAACGCTTCACTTACCCGGCACACTTCCTTCGCTATATCCAAGCGTCTTCGTATGCTTCGCTATACGGCGTTTTTTTTTCTGAAAACGCTATCTTAAAAAGGACACACTACGACATGAAGGTACTTAATAAAATTGAAGCCTAGCCAAGAGGCCAAGACGCGATGCCCATAAAATGCGCGTCGAATAGGGCTCCTGGTAGCTGACCTCCAAAATAGAGGCGGTGAAGCACGACTTGGGAAAAGAAAGTTACGGTTAATGGCCAAGACAAACTGTGCAATGAGGTTCTCTATTCGAGTTAGGTATACGCAAGCTAACTTCTATGCTCCCGACTAAGCTCCCGTACGCCATCTTGGATAATCATCGACGGCGGACGAAAATATTTCCTGGGCCCTGCTACGCTCCAGAGAAAGCTTGTTGGGCGGCAACGATAACAGTATCATGATGAGTCGATTTGGTGCATTTCGTGCGACCGACCTGATGACAATGTGTGGCATCATGATCATCGGTTATAATCGAAACGTGCGATTTACGTTTGCAGAATATTGAAAGTACTGCTAAAACAAAAACTATGGAATAACGTTTCCCAACTGTTTTAAGCGTCGCCTAATTATCACACATCCTCCAGCAAGGTGTTTTAACAAACGGATCGACGCATCAACATGTCGATCATGTGCAAGAGAACACATAACGTGCCAGCAACCACCTCGCTGAAGCTGTTGTAACAATAGCAATGATGCCATGGCCTTCAATAGTCGGATCGCGCACCTCCCGATCGTGTGAGCCCTAGGAAGGCCGCGAACAGGCTGAACATGCTTGGTAACCATGGCGCCCTGACTTCCATTTATGCTGTGCTGCTATTGGCCCCACCCTATGACGTCACGGGATAGTGGTAGCGGAACAAGTAGAGTCGCAAAAATTCGAGCTGAGAGCAACTGATATTTTGCTCGTATTCTGAGATTTCTCTGACCGATAACTTGGGTTAATGTGCGTTACATATAATATTTGCTTTCCTCATTCTTCTTTCACATGCCGAGAATGGATCTGCTGCAAATTATGGTGTTTGAAAAAAAAAGTGTTGCAGGGCCCCTTTAATAGCTTTGCTGCAATATTGCTTGATAATTTCTTTATAGGACTAGCTCTTATGGCCTATACGCTTTCCGCAGCGGTACTACGTAGACATTAAACACGCTTCACAGTGCCTATTCTCATAGAGCAGGCACGCTTTATTTACCGACCTCAATGTGTAGTTTTCTCAACCACGAAACATCCTGTGAATGAAAACAAACTATTCTGTCAACAAATACGACGAAAAATAAAGGTATGATGGTGTTGCTTGAGCCGGTCAATATAAGGACTCTTACTTTCACGCCGCCGTAGGCGTCCAACTGACGTTACGAATCGAAATAACAGCTGTTGGGTGTTGTTTCGCATACCAAGGGCTCGTGTTCACAGTAACTGCTTTGTTATTCGCTTTGGCTTCTGAATGAGCGGTTCAGCTGTACGCCTTATGGTTATTCTTCCTACAGTTGCATACCCGCCCCACCGCTTTCTCTAACAATCATGAGCCCTGCTGTTAGGCCGAAATCTGTCTCTGCCGCCCGTCACCATTTTTTAACAGCCAAGCTGTTAAGGGATAGTTCCTCCAGGATCGTGTCCGCGTGTAGAAAAAAACTATCATCATCGGCATTTCGGCTCCATGCGCTTGGCTGTTTCCCGCTAGTTGTGCCTTAGCAGATGTGTCAAAATGGATTACTAACATGACTGATAGGTCATGACATCAATAACGTCACATACTCGTCAGAAATATCACGATTAACGATAATAAAATCCCATGTGGAGCATACCCGCATATCCAATGCGGTTATAGGCCAGGGACAAGAAGGAAGGAAGGAAGGAATGAAGGAACGAAATAAAGAAAGAAATCACGTGTGACTCATACCCACGTTGGATACGTGGGTATGAGAGCAGGAGTGGGAGAGATCTCACAGAATCCTCATGCCGCCGTGCAGTGTGCCGTTGCTATGAACGATGTGGATCATATGCTAGTCTATGACGATGGGGCGGACTTCTACATGGCCATCGCGCCACGCGAAAACAAGACGCCGGTGTCCTTGCTCTTTGACAAACATGCCGAAGACGCTCAATATAATCAATAATGATAATATATAAAGTCACTATATAGCAATATTCACTACAGCAGACCCACCATAGTCACAGTTTTGCTGGCTCCCATCTTCACAGTAGTGGAAGGGCTCTGATTTTTATTTTTTTAGTTGTCTGTCTAGATATTCTTGTACTTCAAGTTAGATGGTGGACATAGTTTTCGATACTCCCCGCCTTTGATATCCTCCATCGGTAGACCACTCTTTGACAAGGAAACCAGCGGTGGTTCTGGTGGCCATCGTTCGCGTTAATTATCTTGAAGAGATGCCACTTTGGTGTGGTGCTTACTTCCATTTCAGCAGCTTTCTATAAACAAAAAAAAAGTGTAGAGACGCTACGTGAGCAGTATTTTCTCGGCATGGCGTTATTTTACTAATTTCTTTGTTAAGCATCGTGAGTATTACTATTACTATTGCTTCGAATTAGTATTTTAAGTATCACAGAAGATAGGCGGCACATTTGGAAAACCCAATTGACAGCTACAGAAAGAGAATATTTGACCGCTTTGTGTTGTGTGCGCACGCTACAACCAACAGTTCCTTTCGAAAGCGTTCATTAAACAGCTGAGCTTCTTTCTACCCTATGAATACATAAGTCAGAAGGGTTCGCTAAAGACAAACGTTAACTAAAGCTAGAGATATAGGGCTCGAAGTTCTCCAGAGGAACACTTTTCCCCAGACCAGAGCTTTCATGAACAAGAAACTTACTTTACCACAGAGCAGGACCGCTGTCGATACTACGAAAATGAAGTACCTGCCCACATTAAGCAGCGCTACCCTTTAGCGTTACCTTTTAGCGTTACTCTTTAGCGTTACCAGGAAGAGATGGCCGGTGCATGCATCTGCGCACGAACGCCCGTATGTAGCGCGCGATATCAAGTGCCGGGAACTTTTTAGCTCTATCAGTCGCAATAAGCTTTCCGATATTTCTCTAAGAGGAACATAACAATTTGGACCAATTTGATGTCGGTCTTTAGTGTTTCTTCAAGCACGCCTGCTGATTATTCTCACTCTATCTCCACGCAGCTCCCAGCATGGTTGCGTACGTAAAGCTCCTTCGAAGTGGTTCTCGCTACGTGGAGTTTTCCTGGGGCTCGCCGCAAGCGACAAACGGCGTCATCCGAAATTACCGCGTCGTGTACACGCCGCTGGCTCTGCGCCTACAGCACTGCCAGCAGCTCACTCACCGAGATACGGAGGTGTTGGTACCACCGTCACACCACAGCGTGAACCTGACTGGACTGCGTCCGTACACCAAGTACCAATTCTCCGTGTCTGCCCTCACCGTAAAGTATGGACCGGAAATGAATGCCACGTTCGACACGGAAGAAGCGAGTGAGCTCATTTTTCTCCCTAAAGCTTGAAAACGTGTTAACGCGCACTGGCAGGAATAACTAATGACTGCGTAATGGGCGTATGACAAAAACACGGACGTAGTTGAAGCCCTATAGAACATTTCTCAAAATGTCGAGTGCCTGAAAGCATGGTTGCATGAAGACGGCACCGATGCAGTACTCGTTCTTGTTCGTTTACTTAACAAAGCCATGCCAAGTAACCCCACAGAAAGCGGAAATTCAGCATGTTTCTTAAAGTTCAACAGCTATAAACGTATACGACGCGTTTTAACTAAAAAAATTCCAAATAAGTATTGGCTTTCCAGAAACGATCGCGAAGCGAAAGTCTAAACTTTTCGCTTTTGTTATAATTTCACGATTAATATTAACTGTCCACAGTCATAATTTCAGTATTCGTACCCGCGTTTCCTTTAATATTTACTGCCACAATAAAGTGCGTCATGAAACGTGTGTATGACTCCTGATGCAGTTCCTGAGGGAGCTCCAACTCAGGTGCAACACACGAGGTTTACAAGGAACACCGACACCCTGACGTGGGGCGAGGTGCCCTGTGAACTACGCCACGGGCCCATCGTTTCCTACTACATTGAAATGGACAGCGTTGATCCCTGGGAGACTGAACTGCGAAGCAGGACGGTTAATCGGCCATCGATCAGTTTCCAGGACCTGGTGTCTTACACTCGCTACAGAGTGAAGGTGTTCGCCGAAAATCATGCGGGTAGATCGCCCCTGTCCGCGTTCCTAAACTTCACAACGCCATCCGCTCGTAAGTACTCTGTCATTTCTCCTTCCATGCGCAATCATCTGTTTCCGATCACCTCCTCAAAATAATTTCTATGCTTTGAAGAAAATGTGTATTTCTAGCGTACACGTAGTAGGTACATAGTTCTGCTTACAGAGTCCAAAAAAATTAAATAACGTACCTGTTACATTGTTACATTTTGGAATAGTTTAGCCAGGAACAGCTAAAATTTATGAAAAACAGGGCCATTACAGAAAACGATGAAAAGTAATACGTTCTACACGAATCGAAGAGGTCCGTAAAATTTACAGAAACCGTAAAATACAACTTGCGAAACACATGCGCTACTGAACGTTTGGGCCATTTACTTAAATGCATCCGCAGAACTTATCTTTTAAACAACCCGCTGAAATAAAAATGCACCGATGTTTAGGCACTCTGGATAAATACATGTTCGTCCGAATGTTCGTTTAGTATTGTCGTCAAGACGGGAATCAGCACTTCTTTTAGTTCAGATAAGCAACGAACTCCTATGATATCTGTTTTTCTTGATGGCAACCGCGGCAAAGTGCCGCAACTAGTGATGATTAAAAAATTCCTGGCTTTCAAAGATATTGTAACGTCTAGAATTGCAACCGTGGCTAAGCTGGTACTAGAAGAAAAGGGCGCTGCTAAAAAATGTTGGAATTAATTACAGTAACATGAGGGAGTAACTAGTATTTTTAGTAGATTACGCCACCGGCAATTGACAAAATCAACAAAGTCGTTGCGTTGGAGCAACAATGATTTTATTTGTCTTTTATCACGACGCATAAAATTACTATATACATCCTAACTTACCTATGTGCCTCCTAACTTACCTGAAAGGCGGCCCCTGATCTGTACAAGCAGACCGTTATAGCCTACCCATTTTCCACGCACTAGAAAAGGGTATGCGAAGGCGTTCTAAACTTGCTTAAGATTAAAATATGCGCACTTTGCTATTTTGGGGCGACATCTTGGAGTTGAGGTTTCTCTTAAGCTAAAAAAAGGCTGCACGAGTGGAGTAGGAAAAGCGTGGATAAATTCTTGTTACCTCTCATTACGATGTCAAGCCACTTTACCATTTGCAGTAGAATTATTCCAAGCCTATTTGTTAAGCGAATATAGCCGTTCAGAATATATTCGTACTGCTATTTTAATGTTCCCTGTGCATCCCTTTCAGAATCATGTCCTGTAAAACCAGCAGGAAAACAATTGAGCAATTTCTTTTAGTTTATAGTTTCGTCCATTAACCTTCAGGTTCGAAGTATGCAAAAGCTTAGTGCCACTTGGCCAAAGAACGAAGACTTGTACCGTATTACCACGTGGGACACAGCCTTGCAACAATGTGCGGTGCTTTTATTTGGTTTTGTTTCAAGAGCTCTTTCTGACGACGGGGGATTGGCCAAAGAGATGCTTTTGCGAGTGTATTTCTTTATAATATAGCCAAATAACATTGAGTGTGAGCGAGAGAAAGATGAAAGACAACAGACTTGAACGATTCCTTCAGCTCCGAGATGATTTCCTGCGACAGCAACTTTCAGTCACAGTAAAGACCGTCATCTGCTACAGTTTTCCCGCTTCTTCGTCAGATGATTGGGGCCCCACTACAGGAGAACGGCCAAGAAGCCAGTTCTTAGGGAATATTTAAAGGGTGTTTCAGCGAACACTTTCAAAATTTTTTTAAGTTTGCCTGTGGCAGATGGCACAATCCTAGTTCATGAGCTGGAATACTCGGAAAGGTGAAAATTACTTGCACAAATTGAAATGCGTAATGGATAATTAAGAAACATTCACTCATTAGGTTTTAACTAATTACCCATATTGCAATTTACAAGCTCTAACCGTTTGAGTACGCAAGGCGGATCCACTTGGAACGAATTCTCAGGATGACACTAGTTTCGAGGTATTCCCGAACTTCGCGGAGAGATTCATTGGCGTTCCAGTTACCTTTCTTTACAACGTTTTCTTTAGAAAGTAACCGGAACGCAGCCTAAACAATAACAATAAATATGTGTATTAGACGGCAGTGTTGTTCAGATGATTAAGTTGTGAATTTATTGTTTTTTTAAGGCATAGTAATGTGAATTATGGAACACGAAACACGGACAGACTTTCACACCGTCCGACTGGCCATGTTTAAGTAGGTGAGATTTATAGCAAACATAAACTTTATAGAACGTTACATTCACACCTTTTTGTCCAGAAGCTTATGTTACATTTTCTGTTCAAAGCGCTCCAGCATGTAACTTGTGGAAGTTTTGTTAAATGAAAATGTTTGATTCAGAGAATGACAGTGTATCTTGCCTATTACGGTTTATTTTATTCCTCATCGTGGTAAGGTTGCATTATGGTGGCTGTATCTAGAAGTTCTAGAAGTATCTAGAACTTGTGTTAAACAACCACATTTACTGCTTCAGTCATTCAGTATAGGACAACATCCAACAACCTGGCTGATGTTTCGGCAGCGTGGCATACTTCTTTTTTTTTAGCTCAAATGTGAGCTGCGTTCTTCTTTGCATGAAATTATTGCGAAGAGAAAGTAGAGAGGCAACAAGGGTAGCAGAATATTGAGGCATGTGATCATCAGCGGTTCCTTCTGAAGCACCGTCAGCTGCAGCTTCGACGTGAACCGGAAAAAGCCTAGCAGTCTGTCGCTAATTGGCCACCTGCCGCAAAAATAGGTCCCGGACCCGTCCTCCAAGTGGGGGGAGATCTTGCCATTCGGGAGCAGAACTGTCGGCCACCGGCGGCACGTGAGCGGCAGTCGGCATGCCGCGATTTGCTGTGCCGCAAATTTGGACGTGCATCAAAGGAACGGATAGGCGGACGCACAATACAAATACAGTTTCGTTAACCTAACTGCCGTCGCAATGGAAGCGTCTTGTTGTTGCTTCTGTTCTTTGCGTTTTTGCCGCCTTTCACATATGACACGTACCCACAAAGAGGGGGGTTATGGGTCAAGGTTTGCCGAGGACACAGCATGGAATGACTACCTTCCTTCTAAGTTAGCGTTAAGGATTACCAACATTTCTCAAACGCCACAGGCATAACTCACAATCAAACTTGTCCCTTCTGTATGAAAACAAGAATGGCCATTGATGCACTTCATTTTCTTTGACGCACGTAGCTTCGTTGAGTACGTGCTTTCAAATATAAGGAGAGTTGCAGCCTCCGGTGCACCAAATTTCCTTTCTTTCCCATGCAGCTCCACTAGCTCCCGAAAGGCTGGAGTACGACCAGCTATCTCAAGACAGCGTATCACTCATGTGGAAAGCTCCTTATCCCCCTGCCGGTGTTTTAGAGCACTACCAGCTCAAATACTGGAACGTAAAGAACCGACACGATATTACCGAGATGGTCATAGCCCACACGCAGTGTTCTGCGAGAAATCGGGAACCGCGACCTTGTTTCACCGTCCAGGAGCTAGAGCCGAACGTGGTGTACCACTTCTCGGTAAGATAGAGTACCACTTCTATCTCATAAATAATTAGTGTATCCACGACAGGTACAATACAGTTTTGTATAATGAGGATATTCATTTGAATGTTCCTTTCTGAATGATCAACGTCGTCATAAACATAGCTCAGAACCAATTTACACATTGGATTTTTTCAGTCATGAAATGTAGACTTCATGCCTCAACCCTCGGAGATGTGTCTGTTATGGAAACATAATCAACTACTTCACGAGAAGTGTACTTGAGAAATCCCAAGCCACTTGAAACTTTCGCATAATGAAAAGGATAACTGTCATAAAAATAGAAGGAAAATTTAACGAAGAATGTGACTGAATACTTCGGCCGAAAATAGTTTTATGAAGTAATTTTGCCCTCCAGGACACTCCTCTCAGACTAATCAATGCTACAAGATGAATACAATAAAATATGTCTTTAAGCGTGCGCAGTACTTCTTACTTATCATTGTTTTAGGAATTTTAATTTTGTGCCGTTATTACGGCATGTTCAGTAAGGTATTTGCCTGTTTGTGAACGTCAACATTGAATTTATTGCTTGAGTGACCAGTGGCGGCCGTGTCGCTCGAGGAATATTACAGCGCTGGCATATGTAAATAATAATCAAGTGACAGTATATTTCTGCATGTCCCAATAACGCAGCTCTGTTGTGGTCGTTGTGCAGGCTACCAACGTTGTTACTCGTTTGTGCTGAGGGTCAACTGCTGTGCCTGTTTGCTTAGAGAGCTGCTCATATGGTGAAGACAACAGTGCTCAAGAGCTTTATGCGCTTTGGAGTTATGCTGGTTGGAGCTCTTTGCCTAATTACAAACACGGTCGTGCTTCCTGGATCTCAATTAGTGACCTAGGAGGTTGGATAAACATTAAAAACTGATTGTCAAAATCACCAATTAAGAAGTAAAAAAAAAGTTTGGCATGGATTCGTGATAACCCTGAAGGGCGGTTTGTTTGACAAGCAATGTGAACTTTTTATTTGGTTCAGTAGCAGTAGGTTGCAGAATAACTGTACTACGCCCTCAGAATGAGACCTTGAGGCATTTTTTTCATCGTCACGTTGACAATTCAATCCTTGAGCCGTACTCTCATATCATCCAAATACACAACTCAGTTAAGAAGCTTTAAAAAGCAGGTAGAGATTGATGGAAATAGTTTGTTCGTGTTCGTTTTTCTTCAGTAAATAGAAGCAGGAGTTCAGAAATCAGGTGCTCGAGCAGAAACAAGGCAAATATCTGTATTGGACAAGAGAGAACTGTAAACAGGCACGTCGTACAGCGCAGGACATAAATGGCTACCTTCGTGAATATGAATCGAAGGTAACTTTTAGCAAACAGAATAAATAAACTCCGCTGCTTTAAAAAACATTTAGGGTTGTTTTCATTAGTCAAGTGGCCACAAGCCCCAATATGTAGATATATTTTCCATAGTTGGTTTGTGTAATATATTTCCAAACAATAAACTTTTTAGGTACGCGCCAAGAATATTGGTACGGGATATTCACCATACTCTGAAGAACTGGAAGTGGAGACAAGAGAAATGGGTAGGTCATATGACACTTCATTGCAGTCTAGAGAATCTATATTAATGTAGAGCCAATACGTTATTGTACAAATAGCGTATAAAGTTTACTCAACTACGCCAAGTCATCTCGCGCTCTTGTGCGAGTGCTGTACGCAGTGCCGATAAGGGACGCTATATAGCGGAATACTCAGTTACTCTTTCGGGACAGTATTATACAACACAAAGTACAAGATGAGCGCTTACAAAGACAAACGCCCAAGTGTCTGCGACTTGAATATCTTCTGCATATTTTCTGCGAGTCGGTAATATCTAATTGCACATCTACGAATAAACAGGACTGAAAGTCCATGAACATCTGCTACAACCAACATGCCTTCTAGAAAAAAGAATGTGGTGTTCTTTCATTTAACGTGAAAACGCAAACAAAGTATTTTTTGCAACATCAAAACATACAATTTTGCGTCCATTGTATCATAAAGGACAGAAGCAGCTGCGTAAGCCGTAAATTGTCATTTTTACAGCGAATATTTGAAGCTTGGGCTATTACATTTATCTGAATTTATCTGTGCTTTCAAAAAATACATAATCGTAATGTCACTGGTGAGGTGTAACTCGAAAGCCGACGGAAATGTTAATGTATGTTAAATAGGCGATTGCACGGCGTATGGTTTTCAAATTAATAATTCATATGAGTCATTCCTTGATTTTTATTATTTCAAAGCGCCAGAGGCCCCGGCGAGCATTCGGTCGTCGGAACAGACTGAGGACAGTCTCAAGATCCAATGGGATCCACCTGTCCGCAAGAACGGTGTCCTGACAGGCTACAAGGTGACAAGGATTGCACTATTCGTTGAAATATACAATGGCTCTCACTCTAGCTAGCCCTTCTAATTAAATCATGCTCATCCTAATAAATGAATCGTTTTACAGGAACCCTTGAATATTGGAACTGTACCGCATGCCGAAGTGCAGAAATGGTCATTAAAGATTCTTAACAAGTTGAAAACGTAGAACAGGACCACTTGTTTAAGATAATTATACCTGCTTTTGTCAGCTATGACGGCTCCCATCACGGATGACAGGAATTAAAAACAAAATAATGCATTCGTAAGCAGCAAGCAACGTCGTTAATGCTGTATGCATTGTCGTCGTCGCGGATATATATAGGCAAGCCGTCAATAATAACACCGCTATATTCACTATCAGTACACACACACAAACAAAACATGCAAGTAATTCATTACCGTGTACCTTGTTCGGAATGTACGAATGATTTTCTTAGACCTGCAATGTTGACAGTTTCAAAGTGCTGTCCATAGAAAGTCGTTTTGGTTCAACTTTTTACATCACATTACAGCGCAATAATATTTTAGACAGATAAGCAATTGCCAATCAGCACGTCACTGAAAAAAAATCTGTAATAACGTTCATTTGCTGCTAGGGCTTTTGTTATTTTATCGAGAAAGCGAACGGCTTTGCCCACTTTCCTAGCTGGCCAATAAATGTCGGTGACGTGGGAGCCAGGGACGATAGGAGAAAACAATCACTTATAATACAATTACAAAATATATATGCATATATTCAAGCTGCGAAACATTCTTCTACCTTCGACGTCACCACAAATGACATTGCAGTTTTTTTTTTCACTGCGAACTATTACAGCCGTTGTTAGGCATACTCTCAATAAGGAAGTGAGTGGCGTCTTTGCAATTGCCATGATCATCAGCAACATTTTTTTTTCACCTTACAGTTGAACTCATCTCTTTCGCACACATTCAATGCAATGCTGGCCAAATCATGGTTCCCCAAGTCGGTCATGCTAAATAGCTCTGACTCACCCGAGTTTTACCTACGAGGTCTGTTTCCAGGGTCTACATACCTAGTCTGCGTACAAGCTAAAACCAGTGCTGGATTCGGAAATGCCATTTGTGACAACTTCAGCACAAAAGCGTCCAGTGAGTATGACTATGCATGGGTTCTCAAGGTTTCGGCTTTAGAGTGACCACTCGCAGTCGCTTCGTGGTAGAGCATGCGGGGTACAGAGCCTTCTGCATAACGAAGAAGAAAAAGCGATACTTGAGAAGCCAGAACTTTCTACCAACACGCATACATTTGCAATCAAAACAATGTCGGCCAGGGGTTCTGTGAAAAAAAAACGTATTTCCCGGCAACTCAAATGGACATTTTGTAACTGACAAATTCACTGCAACGCGCATAGTGGTAAGCTTTAACAGCGTTCCTTCCTTTCACGTTAGATGTTAACGCTTCCAGAATTGTTTTTAGTCGACCCTGCTTCCCAGACTTTAGTTCACAAGTGCACATTATTGTAATTTTTTTTATTTGATGGCAAGTGTTATTTGCGTCTCAGAATCTGATATTACCAAGTTAGGATGCTGTCAGCAGCGTTGCAAGGTTAATTTTGTAAAAGTAAAAAAATATGTACTGACCCAATGCGTTGTGAATAGCAGTAAGGAAAACTTTGAATGAGGTTTGCAAGAAACGCTGTGTTTTATCGACCGTTTCCAGATTTTTTATGTTGATAGGTCAATTCAGTTTAATTACATTATGTGAACTGGACGTCTTTTGTACGCTACCGGTCGTGGAATTAAAAAAACGCCTTGCTGTATACGTGCCTCAAAACTTGCCACCACGGTGAAATTGAGATTAGGTAAAAGTGAAAGTACAGTAACTAACACAAAATGCACATTGCGTAGCTTATTTGCAACCGCTCAGCAAGTATTCAACCACCCAATTGTAAATGCAAAACGCGAACATCGCTCATCGGGTATCGTGCACCGGCCTCTTGCTTTACGAAAACGATAGCAGCGGAAGACACCTTCACCTCTCTTGCCAAAACTGTCTAAGGCACACTTTGCGAAGTTTGAAAGCCTCGGTGAGAGCATATATTTGTAGTGGAATATGCATGACACTGCTTTGCGGAGACAATCAGAGCTCTTTCTCCGGTGACGTCAGCCTTGCAGGTGCTTTCTCGAATGTCAGTACGCGGGAAACGAGCGGTAGTGTACGTACGAACTCTTCAGTTTACTCATTTCGCCTCCGTCAAAATGCCGCTGCCGCGACTTAAAATCGCCTCTCCTACATCGCGCTCAATAGCGCAACCGCACAGCCAATGAGTCATCGCAGTGGGTCCAAGCTGTATATAATGAACAAAACAATCACACTACGGACAGAATGTGTAGAGAGCGTCATGAATTCTGATACTCGCTTTGACATTTAACGGAGTTTATAGAGCGCGCATACTACAGGGCTGCTCGCAATTATGTGCTCAGTCTGTATAAAATAGAGTGACGTTATTATGTGAGGCTTGCATACTGTGTTTGGCTGCCCACGAATGTGTTCTGGCCTTGCACGTTTTCTCAACTAATGTCTGTAGACACTATGAGAAAACGGTTTTGTAAGTCCAGACTAAAGGAAATGTATTTTAATGCGAAGACTTTTTTGCCTTATGCAAGATACCTCATGGCAAGTGCCGATCTTGCTTCGTATTGGCTTTATTTTTCTCTCTTTTTTGTTCGGGCCAGATATCGGGAGCGAACCAGGGTCACACAGCATGAAAGCCGGTAGCTCTGCCCATTAGTTGCGCCACAGATGAATAAATATTTATTCCCTACCAAAGCCAACTAGAACATTAGGACGATTGGCGCGGGCATCACGTCGCATCGTAAATATTCCTTTAAAACGTGGGAGCACATGCGGGCGCATCAAGGAAGCCTGAATGGGTCACGCGAACAATACTCACTCTTACTGCTGCCCTCTGCATGCCTCAGATATGGCATAGCAACACGTTACTTATAAATGCTGCGAAATATTGCCCGTTCTCCCCAATTTAGATGCCTTCAGGTGCGCTCCAGGTGGTAACAGAACCGGTTGTAATTTTTCTCCGTCGGAGGCCAATAAATCAGAGATCGCGCTGTCGCCATCTTGGTCATACTATCATCGATGTCTTGCTTCTGTCGTTCCACACACGGCTGCATTAAACACAGAACTGGTCGCTTTAGACATGCTTGTTTACACGTCTGGTAACGCTTTGCGCAAGTCCAAACGACGCTGGATTGCCAATTACCTGCATAATGCTTTGTATTTCACCACTACCTATCACGCGCGGAATTTGAATAATTTTATTGGCTGTAGTATTTTCTTGCTGGAGAGGTTATTCGTCGGCTGAACTGTTTAGCATATATGCCTGATCTAGCCAGAGGGCAATCCTAAAAAAATTACAGTGCAGTCTCATTATAGTCTATAGACAAAGTATAAATTGCCCAACTGTTAATTAAGGAGGTACATATATGAATCACGCAGTCAAACGGCACTACTCCTAAGGTTCCTCAAAACTGCAGTTTGTGTCCGCAGTGCTCAGCCATATTTTCGCAATAGCTCGCAACACGCCTGTTTACTATCAAGTACTCGTATGCCAATTACAAACAAAGCTGCACATATGCGCCTAACTGACGTTCGAATGTGTAATTTCAAATGTAAATGTTGCTTTTTAAGCTTGAATTATTACCGGACAAACAAACACATCACTGCTTTTCTGTTTTCTTGCAGCTCCTGAAGTTCAGGTTGAGCCCAGGGTAGGTACAATTGTCAATAACACAGTTAGCATCGTGCTCTACCCGGTGGACTTCATGAAGGGACCCATCACGTAAGTTTAGTAGAATAAGTATGTTCTAATTACAACTAAAACCGTAATATATACCTATACCAAATATATAGTCTTCACATACACGTCCCACTGCAACAAGTGTCTTGCCGAGTATCTGTGTTCTATAACAATTGGTCATAACAATTGGCAACAATTCCCCGGAAACGGAAGCATTGAAAGAGGTGGCAAGGTTTTTACGTGGCGCTGTAGGCGGTTTCCGAATGCTTGCATGATGACCAGCACCGCAAACGGCATTCCAGGCATCGGATCTTGATGATGTTCGAGATGAGATCGAAGTAAGACCATCGGCGTTCGTCAGCGCCAACAGAAAGGATTACACGTATTTAGCTTGACGTTTACGGCTCATTCCGCTCAGATCAGTGTATGCAGAATATGGTGTAGTTTGCGCACAACTGCTCGACCAGAATTCTAAAGTACGCGCGCACAGCGCTCAGGCCAGCAGCAGAAACCAGAAAGCTGCACAGGCTCACGCTGAGCCGATTGAGGGACGCGTCACGGAGCGACCACTTGGCTTCCGTCCCTTCTGCAGCCAAACTCACTGCGCGTCTCTGGTCACATTCTAACCCTCCACGCCTGTGCAGCGCATGTTGCTCAATACCGTAGCTAAAGTACCTCGATAACACGAGGGGCTTTAATCGTAGCAGCATGACAGCGCCAACGGCAGTTGTGCCCAAGCACCTATATAGCGCACGTATAATTCCAATCGTAATAAATGCCTACAGTAGCTATGCAACTTTGACGAATTAGATATATGTCCAACAATAACCGCTGCCCTGTAGCGCATATGCTATGTAACGCATTTTCGTACGCCTCGTAGTACTGTTCACACCCCTGGAAGGGCACTGAAAAGCTTTCTGTATAGCATTCTCTTTGTGTTTTATAGGTTTTTTTTTTCGTTGTGCAAGTTCTTACAAAACGCACTTGCTATCTTAATACTCACTGCCACAACACAACATTAATAACCGTGCGGGTCGTAACCATTTTTATCTTAACTTACACTTCATATCACTTTTGTGACTTGATGAGAACCGTTTTCTGCGAGGCTCGAGTTCCGCCACAATTTCTGCTCAGAAAAAAAAGCTAACTTGTCTACAGATCTAAAACGGACATCATTTCGGTAAAACCTCCCTATTATGCTTTTATTGCGCACAACTCGACCTTAAATTTGAGAGATAAATTCGGCGGCCCGTATTGAAAAGCACCTCGTGTTATGGAGCAACTCCGAGCGTATAGAGAGAGTTTACGCAATATATTTTCGCTGAAGTTACCACGATGTCCTTCTTTAATCACTATTTCGTTATTCTCTTGTCTCTGTTACCTGAACGAACTTCCCTGATTGTATTTACCCTTGCTTCCTTACATTCACCTTTCAGGGGCTACTACCTAGTCGTACTTCGAGAAGGCGAAGCCATTCCTCGCCCAGTGAAACTAGTCAACTACAGCACCGCACAAGACATGCGCCTTGGCTATTACGTTGCCGCCCATCTGACACCGACCAATTGGAAGAAGCGGTGGACTTCATTGTCGGTGGCGGCAGCGTCATCGGTGGCTTTGAAAAATCCACCGCTCACTGATGATACGCCGTATCGCTTGTCTGCTTGCCGAGAGCAACTTTCTGGCGTGAGCTAGAGTCCTATTTATGTTTGAAAGTACGGTGGCGTGAACGCGTTATCACGAATCGAGAGTTTACTCAACCTCACATAAATTGTATCTTTTTCGGCATAAAGTTGCACAAATTGACACAAAATTTAACAAGCGAACATTCGAAAAAGTGCGAAAGGAGCCCGCGAATACACGCAGAATTGCCGCGTGACTGGTCCCTCGAGGCACTTTGCGTGTATTCGCGGGCTTCATTCAGACTCAAAAAAACACTTTTATGTAGTACGTACTGAGCAACAGAAAGCTGTATCGGGAGTTTTCCATGTTGCTCTACAATTTTCTCATTGACAATTTGACAATTAGGACAGTACTTCTCCAGTTAAATCATTTTTTACAGTTAGCTAATTAAATCACAGTAACGAAAAATTGCTGGCAGCTACTACACTTTACCGAAAACAATACGCACTAGATTTGCTTCGCGTAACGCCTTTCATCTTTTTTTTAAATCGTGCTGCGTGATGGCTGTGACACCCTGTATATAAAATGTAGGCGGACCTCTAAGATAGCGCAGCCACAACATTAGGCACTCCGATGCCCCTCCTCCTCGCCACAGGCGAGGGGTGACACGATAAAGTGCCGTGTGCAGTGTCCCCGCCTCTTTCCCACCCATAACTCGCTCGGGAAGAGATCATCTTCGATCGACTTCAACTGGATGAGGAATCTCCTTCATACTTTCTTACTCAAAGTTCTAGGAAGTCTAAGTCTTACGAACTCCGTTTCCTGTAAAGATAATTTCTCCATAACAAGGATTCACCGCACGAATAAAAAGCAACTCTTGCGCACTTGCGGATTATGCGCTTAGTTTGTCCTTACAGGAACAAAAGATCGGTGAAATATTCACGGATGCGCGTGCATTTATGGTATGTTTAGTTTGAAGAGTTTTCCGGCTTTTTTTTTCAGGAAGTACTATACGGGTACAGCCTTACAGCTCCAGTCATTGGTAAGCACTTCTCAATGCAGTTCTCAAAGCTCTAAATATCTGCCAACTTTGGCAATCAATGCGTGACTAAGGTAAAGGATAGACCTCAAGTGTCTGACAAAGATTTG